>NC_056727.1:480298075-480598075 GCF_019279795.1 Protopterus annectens
GTGTTTGTGATTTTTTTTTTTTTTTGCCGTTCATTTTGAATTTTTGATGTTCTGGTCTCGATGATGAGAACGTCGATGTTCTGAACATTCGATTATTCAAAGTGACTCTATATATATATATATATATATATATATATATATGTGTGTGTGTGTGTGTGCATGTGTATATATATATATATATATATATATATATATGTGTGTGTGTGTGTGTGTGTATATGTATGTGTGTGTGTGTATGTATGTATGTATGTATATATATATATATATATGTGTGTGTGTGTGTGTGTGTGTGTGTGTGTGTGTATATATATATATATATATATATATATATATATATATATATATATATATATACACATATATGTATGTGTGTGTATTTATGTGCTCAGTGATGAGGTGTAGTGGCTAATATGGAACACAGGCTTCAGTACATTACTTTAGGTAGGTTTTGTTGTTTTTTAAATATCTAATCCTGTTGTAAACAAAGTTAAAGAATCTGAACTTTTGATAAATTAAGGGACCATATTCCAAAAGTGAGCAGTAAAAAGGAATATAAGCTGGGTTTTTGCAGCTGAAATATGGAAATATTGTTTACTATTCCTCAGTATTTTTTCATTTTCAAATGACTCTGGTCCTAGCAACATCCTAAAAATTGGATCATATTCATAGGTTCATAGGTTCATAGGTTCATACTAGGCTATCTGCCCAAGGGCATTTATAAGCCTAGCCCATAGTTATGTGTCTTTCGCCACCCCTTTAGTTTGAATAAAAACTATGCCTATCATTTTTCTGTGCCTCTGTCAAGCAGTGACACTGAAGTAATCCCTGGGGTATATCTGCGATCTCCCATCCATTGGTCAAGATTCCTCTTGAACAAGGCCAGCGAGGTGCTCTGCCTCACATGTACCGGGATTTTGTTCCACAGCATAGGGAGTCTCTGGGTGATGAATCTGTCCCTCCAGCACGTTCTATTTATAACCGTGTCAAGGTTTAAGTCTCCGCCCTTGTGGTTCTGAGGGATCTAGATTTTTGAGGTGAAGCATATTCATCAAATCTGGGTTTGACATGGCCTTATATGTCAGGCACAGGTCACCTCTGAGCAAGCGGTATGAGACTGAATAGAGCTGGAGTTCTTTCAGTCGGGCAGCATAAGACATATTTTTGAGACCCTTTATCCTTTTGGTGAGGAACTTTTGGGGCCTTTCAAGCGGCATCAGGTGTCTGGTCAGATACATTCCGAACCGGGCATTGTACTCAATCATAGGTCTAATGAGTGATGAGTACAGGGGGACGATGACCTCCCTTAATCTAGATGTGAATCCCTTCATGATCAGGTGGGCGATATAGAAGGTTTTCCTAACTACTTTAGCAACATGAGTGTCAAGCGAAGGCGACTGTCAACTTGGGCCCCCAGATCCCTGATGACTTTTTCTGTGCTCAGTGGATTGCCACCTATATGGTAGCTAGGGGTAACCTTGTTTTTCCCGAAGGACTATGCATTTTGGCATTTAACTTCAGGCCATGGCTCTGGCACCAGTTATCCGTTTCTGTGAGGCCCTTCTGGAGGATATCTGTGTCAGATCTGTTTCGTTACTATGGCGTTTGCAGTCATCTGCAAACTTTGTCAGCCATAACCCTCCTGTGTTTGCTTGTACTTCAGAAAAGTAGATGCCGAACAAGAGTGGACCCAGAACTGAGCCCTGTGGGACACCACTTGTGACAGGCTTTGAGTCTGACATGGCTCCAGCAACTCTGACCCTGTGGGTTCTGTCACTTAGCCAGTTTGCAACCCATCTTGTGATGTATGGGTTTACATTCAAGCTGATGAGTTTTTCGATGATACCTGAGTGGGGTATTGTGTCGAAGGCCTTTGCCAGGTCGAGGTAGGCTGTATGGACTGCCTTTCCTCATCAATGGCCTTGGTGACTGTCTCAAAAGTCAACCAAGTTTAAGAGGCAGGATCTGCCTTTGACAAAGCCAAACTGGGTTGGATCCAAAGTCTGCAAGTTCCCTATGTCTTTATTTATGAGTTCCATTATGATCCTCTCCATGGCTTTGCAGATAAGGCTTGTCAAGCTAATGGCGCGGTAATTTCCAGCGTCTGTGGAGGCACCGCCCTTATGAAGTGGGACCACAGTCGCCACTCCTTGATACTGAGGTGAGGCTAAGATTAAACAGCTGTCCTAACTGTGGGTTTAATTCCTCGTTGAGTTCATGAAGCACACAGCCGGGACACCATCTGGTCCCATGGGTGCTGAGTGTTTTCCCTTAGTGAGGGCAGTTCTCACCTGGGCGTTGGAGATGTTTGGGGGGCTAGAATCCTCTGGAATAGATATGTCTCCTTTTCGGGGGGGGAGTTTGCACTGAAGCTGTCAGCCAGTATGTTAGCAATGTGTGTAGGTTCAGTAATTTTCACATCATTTTGAACTAATTCTGAGCATATCTGGGAGTTTCCTCCTAGGTTTCTAACATAGCTAAAGAAGGCCTTATGATTGTCTTTAGAGTCCTTGGCGATTTTTCTCTCAAAATTTGCCTTGGATGATTTTATGAGAGCTCTTAGTTTTTTACTTATAATGATCAAAGGTGTCTTACCTTTCAAGGATTTTGCTCTATCTTGTAGTAGCTTCCTCCTTTTGTTGTAGAGCTTGTTTATGGCTGGGGTCCACCAGACTGGACGCTTGCCTTTGGTACAGAGAGTCTTAGTTTTGTTTGGGATTGCCTGATCCATGCAGTCCTGTAAGTGCTGGTAGAAGGCATTTGTAAGTGATTCAGCGGTTTGAGTAATGTTTACCACTGGCTCAGGTGCCTTAAAGGAGACCACACTAGTTTTAGAAGTGTGAAATCGGCTTTGAGAAGTTTTTCACTGTGGTCTTTTGTTTCAGGTGGGGGCGGATGAGGACCTCCAGCGAGATTAGTTTATGATCTGATCTCACCAGTGAGGGGTATACTTCCGGTGTTGACCATTTTGATCCCATGTTCGTGATGATGAGATCAAGTATGTTTTCTCCTCTTGTGGGGATGGTGACTAGTTGTTCCATGGCATTTGAGTTTATGAACTCCAGGAATCTTTGGGTTAGAGTGTTCGGGCTTGAGTAGTGTTCCCAGTCTATATTAGGGTAGTTGAAGTCACCTAGTATGATGGTGTTTGGAGATACATTTATCCCCTCCAATGTTTTCAGGAAGGCCATGTGAGGTTCCTGAGTTTGAGAGGGTGGCCTGTAACATGCTACAAATTGCAGAGCAGTCTTGCCTATGGTTAATTGCACCTGGATGGTCTCCGATGCATCGTGCGTTGCCACCAACCTTGAGGTGTGGGTGTCCTTTATGAATATGGACACCCTCCTTTCTTGGTGTTGTCCGGATTTTGGGGCGGAACGCATGATATGAGGTGAAACCTGTTAGTGCTGGGGTGCTCTCAGGAGCCTTGAACCAGGTTTCTGTCACAGCACAGACATCGATGTTCTCCATATTGAGAAGGGCCTCGAGTGCGTGCATCTTGAGATTGAGACTTCTGGCATTGAGCAGCATTACCCTTAGTTTTGCTGTTCTAGGGTCGTAGGTTTAGAATTTGAGGCTTGCCTAAAAAGGCACTATGGGGTGGCAAGAGCCTTTGCCAATATCCGAAGCCCAGGGTGACAGGTGCAAGCCGTCCCTTGCGAAGCAGCGTGGCTTGTCCAGCATGTCATCCCAGGCAGACAGACATTGGATCCCTTTGAATGACACCAGAATTTAAGCCATTTATTAAAGCTGATCATCTTATCACTGTATTGTGGCATCATTCTAGGTGAAGGTAGGATACTGCTCAAGGTCAGGGTCATACCTGCCTGGGCTACATAATCAGAGAGCTCCTCGATGTCCCTTTTCATGTAGTCTAAGGAGGTACGTCTCAGGTCGTTGACACCAGCGTGGACAATGACTGAGTCGTACTTGTACCTGCTGTTGAGAGACCTGAGTGCTTGCGTTATGTGGCGGATTCTAGCGCCCGACAGGCAGCTTACTGTGACCTTCTCCTTACTCAGTCTGGTGAGCGGGACGTCAGTGTGTCTGACTATGGAATCACCAATGACAAGTGTGTCTGGCATTTTGTTTGGCCTTAAGGGCTGTGACTGTTTGACACTCTGACTGTATGGTCTATGTGTTGCATGTGTCGGGTCGTGAGGTGGTAATTGTTTGGGTGTCTGCTTTGGTGGCCTCTGCTGTTTTGGTAAATTTTTGATCAGAGCCTCCGAGTATGTTTTTGTGTGAGTATGTGTATGATTTGAAGTTGTGATGGTACCATGTGTGACTGGGTATGTATTGTGTGTGGTTACCTTCTCCTCCTGTCTGGTCTTGCCAGTCCTAGGTTGAGAGAGCTCAGCCTCCAGTTTGGCCGTATAGTTGCATCTCTCGCATGTATTTGTGTTTTGTGGGAGAAGGAGAGGATTGTCTGTGTACATGAGGCAATTGTTACATTGCCTCAGTATTCCCAGGTTCACCAGTTGAGCTGGAGAGGACACTAGCAACTGATCCCTCGACATACTAGAAGTAGTAGATAAAGAGACTTTCAAAGGACTCGGGGAAGTGGGTTTTAGGCTGGTGGGGTACTATCTATAATAAGAGTGCTTTATCAAGGTGCAAGTACTGTAGGAGTAAGTGCTAGGCTTTACAGATAGAGAATAGCCTACTTGGGAATCAAGTAGAGATGAACTTTTCAGTTGTAGGATATGCTGGTTAGATCAGCAGTACAGCTCGAGGAAGGTAGTTCTAAGGGAAAATTTGAAGAGTGGAATTTAGATGGCCCGAATAGTTTAACCTTGTTTAACCGCTGCTCTTGTGTGCAACAGTGGAACTCCATTAGCGTGTTTTATAGCAGGGGCTGAAGGGAGCTAGAATTGGCCCAAAGCGACCAATGGACTACTAGTTTCTGGCTGAAACTTCACCAAATCGGACAAAAGGCAGTGCTTCCCACTCCCACTGGTAAGCAAAGAAACTTCCCTCCTTCCTAATAAGGCAATGGATCAGTAACAGGAACTAAAACAAAGCCCAGGGATCAGCAACTCTGAAACTGGACTACTCTAGTTCAGTAAGGCGGGAAAACAAGAGATTTTTTGTTTTATTACAGAGATAAGGAAAAAAACAGACAGTAAATGCTATAAATGCTGTAAATCGGCTAGCACACTTTAGTGTGTAGCCTACAGAAACAATTTGCAACAATTAGTAACTTAAAGTGCAATAAACAGTGTAAAATGCAGAAATCACTTAAAGTAGCAGTAAAACAGGCGACATGCAGTCGCTAACTTAATAACAGTGAGAAAGCCACAAAAAATACTTATATCTGGTAGAAAGTCACTCTTTTAGCTCTCTGCTGCTTGGATCACTCTGCAGGCCACCACGAGGATCTGTGCTGAGTTGGTACAAGCTGGAAAACGCGTGTTGGGGCCGTATATCTCATATAACCACAGCAGCGCTAGCCACCTGAGTATGTGAACACTCATCTTGGTGATGGTCACTGCTGGTTTGTCACCCCGACCCCATGTTGTATAGATAGATAGAAAGATATCAATGAAGTATACACACACACACCAGAATATAGACCAAGAAATGTAAGAGTGAGTGCAGCCCTTCTCCTTGCAAGCAGGTAACTTCATCTTTATATTCTCAAGCATCAGTAATCCGTCTCAGAATATGAGCAAAGTGTGACATTACATTCATTAATTCTTCTAATGTAAGAAACGTATCTTCATGTTTGTATAGAATGTGGCCTGGTTGCCATGCTTTTTAAAAATCAAACACACAGTCCTAATTGCTTTAGTCCTAGCCAAAGTGACAACCTCCTTAAGATATGATCTATTATTTATAAAAATCCCAAGATCGTTAATAATCCAATTGACTTCAATCATGTTATTCTTTATGTGGACCACTGTATTGACCACGTTAGTGTTTAGAGTTAAACCATGTTCCTTCAACCAGGTTGAAAAACTATACAAGAACCAGTTCAGAAATTTTTTAATGTAATTATCCAGAAATTCATTGCATACAAGATACTGGAAAAAGAGAAAACACAATATTGAACAGTAATGGACCCAGTATCAAGCTTTGGGATGCTTCTTTACAAACTGGTACCCAACCAGAAGTCTGATACCTCTGTTTTCACCCTGCAAACCATTTCTGGATCCATATTCTATGTTTAGCTTTACACTCTTATGCAAGAGACACTATACAGTAAAATCACGAAGGAATACTGTCAAAGGCTTTGTAACAATCAAAATATACTATATGTCAAGATACCAAAGCCCTTGTCCAAAGCAGTTCATAAAAATCAGTCAAACAAGTTAATATAGAGTTTCTCTATAATTTTATGTTCGGTCGTATCTAATTCAGGACCATATACATTCTCTTTTTCCAGTAGTTATGTCAAGCATCTTTCAGAATATTTCCAAGAAGTGGAAGTGAGGCTTATATGGAAATAGTGTTGTACCATGTCAGATTGTTCTCATTTGTGTATGAGGATGACACTGGCAGCGTTCCAAGATCCCAGAACTAACCTGCTTCACAGGAAAGAGTTGAATAAGATAGTATCTAAACCCATTAAGATGGCCTTTGTTGCGCATATAAATTGAGCAGAAAAATTAAATAGTCCCAAAGTGGCTATGATGCTCATTGTTATGATCACTGCTGCAGTAGCCTAATCTGTGTGGGTTATATCCTGTATAGGATATAACAGCCGGACATTTTCCAAAGCTTCAGTGCACCTTTCACATTCCCAAGCCATTAGTCAGCTCGAGATTAGATAACTAAAAAGTCAGGCTTGGACACTGAGCCCTTCAGAGTTTCCCTGCCACAGTGCACTTCTGTTGGCTTTCGAGGATCAACAGTCATCTAATGCTGTTCCATTCCTGTTCAGTTAAGTTCCCTTTGGGTAAAGAAGCTTCTACAATACTTTTAAGCTTGAGAAAATTTACCTTTTCTTAAAACTTAGTAATTTTCAACTAGCAAAAAGTGTTTTTGGTTCACTGTCTTGTGGCTTTTATGTTTTTTTAAGTGGGAGTTCACTTTTTTACTTCTGTGGGGAAAAGTTGTTAAAAGCTGTTTAAAACTACTTTTTTGTGAAGAAACTGTGGATCCAATGTCATCTGTTTGTGTCCGATTCAACCTTTGGGACCTCAGATTCGATCAGATCTGACCTCTGGGCTTTCAGAAGCTTTGGATCCAAGGCTCTGACTCCGCATCAACCCATAATTCCCTCTGCTCCCCTCATAATAAATACCTCAGATCTCATTTGCCACTTCTTAGAGACGGGCCCCCCTGTTGTAGAAGGAAGTAGCAGTCCACAAAAATAACAAAAACTGATAGGCCAAAGAAGAGCCATAAAGACGATAGAGTAGACTATTGAGGATAAGAAAGAAATTATGTTTTGTTACTATTATGCAAAAAGTCCAGAATTTCCAGACACGAGATGCACAAAATGACTGAGAGAAATTAGAGGAAAGATAAAAACTTCCACGAGATGTTCATTAATACAACAGATTTGTGAAAAGCAGTATATAGACCAAGAAACTTTAATTTGTTTGGAAAAAGAAGCATCTGAGGAAGTGTAAAATGTAAACAACAAAACTTGGAAATTTTTGAAAAGTATAAAAAGGAAATATGGACATGGGAAAGAAAGAGAGGTTTGATATGGTGCAAAATTTATGCAAAGGCAAAAGCCAAATTAGTCAAATAAAGAAGGTAGCCCCAAAGATATTCAAAGAGAAATACAGGCAAAGGAATCTGGACATGAAAAACTTCACAATACAAAAAATAAGAAGTTAGAGGAAAAGTATAAAAGGAGATTAGTAATGGAGAAGTTAAAGAACTGAGGTTATGGAGTACATGTGAAGTGAAGGATTCAGTGTAGAAAATCAAATTCAGAAAGCACCACAACAGGCTAGAGCAATGGACATCAAAATTAAGGGGAAAACAGTGAAATGGGAGGCAATTGGTCAGGTGCCATATAAAGATATTTTGGAGCCTTCCACAGGAAACCAATATAAATGTTCACTTGAAGCTGGACAGCAAGGGAAGCAACAGGAAACTGGAAACTCTGACACAGTCAGTGTTAAGGAGTGATAGGCTAGTGAGTTCCCATATGACAGAGCAACGGATGGCAAAGGGTGAAATTGAAGAGAATGTGCCACAGGAAGATGCTATAGACCTTTCAATAGAATGCCTGCAGGAAATGGAAAACAAAAAATGTGCCCTCAGTTTAGAAGAAAGTGACCGAAGAGAAGAGTTTTTTTATTTAATAGAGATCAATGAAAGAAATAGACTGCAGAAGGTCAATAAAACCCAAAAAGTCAAAAGTTTCATAAAACAAATGAACAGAGTAATTCGGACTGTCCATAGAGATCCATGTGATATAACAAAAGTAAACATGATATATTACTGTTTAGTTAAATTAATAACTGATAAAGTTCTACCACAAGAACACAGGGTAGTGAGGGAAAGGAAGGGAGAAATTGAATCCCATCATGGAAGTATCAAATAGAGAAAACTATAAAGCAGTTAAGACAAGAAGTGTCACTGTTAGAAGAGTATAGAAGAGGGAACAGATCACTAATTAGAAAGATAGACGTGATGAAAGCAATGCACAGTATTAGAACAGATCAGGATCTCTCATGCACTATCGCAAATAAACTAAAAATCTCAGCACAGACAGAAAAACTTAGAAGATACACAGATAAATATAAAGGAAAAGTACAAAGCAATCAATTTATTGATGAAGCAAAAAAGTTTTGTAGAGAAGTGGGAAACAAGGTAAAAGGAATTGAAGGACCACCAAAAAAAGAAGTTAATTTATTTTGGAGAAGTATTTATGAAGTTCCTGTGGAACATAAAGATGCTAAATGGATAGAAGTAAAAGTTTAAAGCTACAGGATATGAAATGGGATGAATAACAACCAGAGAGATTAAAACAAAGTTAAGAAAAGCCTCTAACTGGAAAATCCCAGGCCCAGATGCAGTACCTAACTTCTGGTTAAAAGTATTAACATCTTTGCACGAAGAATTGGAAACAGTTGCACACTTCGTTGCTGTTTGTGACATACTAATAGCAGAAGGACTGTATATTGAAAGGCATAATAATGAGCAAGCCTGTTGCACTGGGGATTGTGCAAACATTATGGTACCGAAGTGGCTGTAAAATACTAGAAGCATGACCCACAAAGCATCGTAGAAAATGATGGGATCAACCATTACCAACAGTTCAAAAGATAGATGCTAGAAAACTGGATATAGTGGTCCATGAAAAGAAGACAAAAGTAGCATTGATCATTGAAATCTCCACATCCAGTGACTACAGTGTCTTGCATACAGAGAGAGACAAAGTCATAAAATATCAGGATTTGCAGGCAGAAACAAGAGCAATGTGGAAGAAAGATAGCCTGACAGTTGCAACAGTAGTAGTAGCAACGTGTCTTATAAAAAATAATCTACAATCGTATTTAGATATGTTACCAATACATGTAATCCCATATGAATTGCAGGAGTCATTACTGGGCACATTGTGGGTGCTGCGAAGAGCACGTTTGGTTGACATCAAAGATTGAAACAATACTAATTTCATGAACTTTAATCATACTTTGACTTAAGAATGGAGTCCATTCCTGTCATGGTATTAGAAACCTAAAACATTTGGAAATTTAAAAAAAAGGACATGGACTGCGAGGGCTCTGACTTTTCAACTTGTGAGGTAAGTGACATCTTGTAGGTATTGCTTTTTATGGGCTGTTTAGTTTGCTAACTTACTTAGCTTTCCCATATAACTATTTTTCTCCTTATTTTCCTCCCCATAAAAAAAAAAAAAGTTTTGATAGGAGAACTTCTCCTGCCTTTCTCAGCTACTCTGAGCAGTTGGATTATTTATTTCTTGCTACCTTTTCTATTAATATGAGTGTTTCTTGTTCTTAGTACTGTTTTGAGCTTCTAGTTCTTTGTCTATTGTGGTGCTGTTGGTTCTTTTTAGTAGTTTTCGGTATGATGGATAAGGTTTCTGGGTTCAAGAAGCATTTGGCCTGTGGACATTGAATCCCACATTGGGGCCCTCACTCTCTTTGTTTATTGTCTGGGTGTAGCCCACTAGGACACTCACTGTGAGGCATGTGTTTATTTTGGTGCTAGAATGTACAAGGATGCAAGCATAAGTTAGTCCTTATAGGCCTACTTCCTGAACAAGCTGGAATGTTAGGATCTTCTTTGTCAAGGACTTCCTCTCTTCCCAAGAAAGTTGAAAAAGACAGGCCATCTAAGGAAAAGGAGAGGGAAAAACCTAATGAAGAGGAGACAGAAAAGAAATCAGAGTGAGAGAAAGATGCAGAAAGTGCTCTCTGTCGATCCAGCAGAAGCATTTTGGTTTCAAAGACTTCAAAGCTTTTGGACCCGGAAACCATTCAGGTCCATTTGCTGACACCTCCTCCACATTTCTCATCAGAATCAGTGAGTCCTAGGCTCCACTCCCCCTTCCTGTAGGAAAGGCATTCCCCCTTGTCACGTTTGATGAATTATGACATTGACAGGAGGATGTGGCTGTTCCTTTAGACACAGATTCAAGTGGGGATCCTTCCAGCACAATCCCCTTTTGGGCACACAAGATTTGGCCCCATCCACCCTTCCATTGGTGTCTCCAATTCTGGTACAACCTTCACATCTGAAATCCATGTATCCAAGTTTCCACAAAGCATTTGCATCAGAGCCGACAGTCCTTTCATCTTCAATTCCAGTGGTATCCCTTATTCACTCAACTTCAGTTTTGTCAGATTGGGACAAGCCTCTTAGATGAAACCTTGGAGCTGAGGACCTGGGATGGAGTCATCTCCAAAGTTTTCAGAGCCATCTTTCACTCTCAATGCCTCAGTGCTTGATGGCTCAGCTCCACTATCAGCCTCAGAGATGGGCAGGTCTGAGTGGAGACTGCCCTTTCTGTTTCTTTTTCTGATCAGAGGGTTGTTTCTCTGGCTGCTATCACATCCTTGGCTTTTGAGACATTTGAAAGGGTTCACATCAGACTGAGAGATGAGGTGTGTCTACCATGCTTGGCTCCATTCTTACTTCCTTTGTATACTGCATCTGAGTCCGGACATCTTGATCAACTGGGACAGTCATCTTCCATCAGCCTTGCAGGTGTTCACCATGCAAGCTTCCAGTCTGATTCCAGAGCCAACACTCCACCATGCTTCATTATAATTACGGGGAGGACTTGAGCTTGGAAAATGTCTCTCAAATGACTGGTTTTAGAAGTAATGAGCAGCCTGGTATGCAAGCAGTTACTGTTGTTTATAATACCAAAGGTGATTTTAAGCTATTTACTTACACGGACATTAAGTTGGATTCTATGTTTGCTCATTTTTTTGTGAGAGGTATGAATTTTGTGCCAGCACGACCAGCCATTTTGGTTAATGTTGTGATAGATTTGAAAGTATATGTACGTAAGTTGAACTTTAGCATTTTATTTAATGATATGCAGGTAAACACAGAGAACCTTAGGGCCTCGAGTTTGTATAACCCTTCTTTGCACCCCCTTTTGGGATTCTTTGAGAAGCTCTGTGAGTTAGATTTACAGGCTGTGTTGGGAATGAATGATAATGTATTCAGTAGGCATGAACAGAGCGATGATGAAGTGATTACGTTTATAAAGAAACATGAATTTAAGATGAAACAGGACAAGGGAGGGGAGGGGGTATTCTCATCATGAGAAAAACATATTGCAATGAGCGTATTTTTAATATTCTAGAAGGTAATGTATATGAGGGCTCAAGTATATCTGAATTAAATACTTCTTATCATAGAATTAATAACCAGCTGAGGGATATGTTTATTGAAGGGTGGATAACCCTGGCCGAATTTAAGTACTTAACTATGGTAGCCCCTTTAGTCCAAATAATTTTTGGAGTCCCCAAGATCCATAAATTTATTGAGAACCCCCCCCCCCCAAGAGACCTGTGGTAGATGGACTGGGATCTATCACAGTGGCATGTGCCCAGTATGTGGATTATAAGTTAAAGCATTTATTAGTGGATGAACATAATCTTTGCAAGGTTTCATGGGACTTTTTATACAAAATGAATAATGTAATTTATTCTGAAGCAGATTTGTTGGTCACTATTGATGTTCGTGACCTATATACAGTAATACCACATTCTCTAGGATTAGAATGGATGCAAGAATATCTGGAGAGAAGGGGCGTGAATCAAGGAAGTACTAATAATTATGTCGAATTACTGGAAATGATTTCGAAGAACAATTTTATATTTTTTGAGGGTAGGATATACAGATAAAAAGAAGAGGTAGCAATGGGATCATCAGTGGGTTCTTTGCTAATATTGTAATGCTCCAGTGGGAATTTCTGTATATTTGAAACCACCCCTACATGAATTCCATGAAACTATGTTTGTTACCTGGACAACATTTTTTATTATATGGAGGGAAGGGTGGATGAACTTCTAAGGTTTATAGATTATATCAACAGGAGTACAGTTTCTGTCTTTCACATACTCCTACCACATGGAAAGGATGGCATATTTGGATGTTATGATAGAAAAAGATGGAATATTGGGCAATTATGTTTCAAGTGTGTTTAGGAAGCCCACATACTCAAATATGCTATTGCATTTTACTAGTTCCCAACCTTACAAGCAGAAAAGGGCCGTAATAAAGGGGCAATTAGTTTGGGCAGTCCGAATGAGTACTTTGGATAAGGACTTCATTATAGAATGTGATAACGTATTGAGAATGTTTTCTAAAAGGGGTTATCCTATTACTATGGTTGAAGAAATTATAGATGAGGTTTCTGCGAAGAGGGGGATGGGGCATTTTAATCCTATACTTAAATTAGATAATGGTGGGGATAGTATGGTATTAGGAACAAGGGAGCGACATAATGAATATTCAAGAGCCATGTTTACCTCCTTTAACTTGGAGAGCAAAAATTAGATGGATTTTGAACAAGAACTGGGACATCTTGAAAGAGAATAGTAATATATTGGAAACAGTGGGAGAAAGACCCATTATAATACATAGGAGGGGATTTAACTTGAAAAACATACTGGAAAGGAAAAATAAAACTTGTTGTACACCCTAGGATGTCCAAATGTGGTAGATGTAGTATGTGTAAGTATATATTGGAGGGTGACAGAATTAGTTAAAAAACAAAGAGATTTTTTGCAAGGTAAATTTAATTGTGATACCATGGGGATGGTTTATGGGGCCCGTTGCCAACTGTGTGAGTAATTTTATATAAGCAAAATGGAACGTAGGTTCCTTAACCACATTTATGAACACATTTGTGACATAAAAAAGCAAAAAAACTACTAATGGCTTGTATAAACACCCAGACCAGTATAGTGACCATTGGTTTAAATTTAGTGTGCTGGAAAGGGTTGAGAAAAACCTACAGGGAGGGGTCCTTGGTCCAGTCTACTGGAAAAGCAAGAGTTAATTTGGCAGTTGAGGTTAGAGTTGTATAAACACCCAGGGTTAAATGATAATATAAGTATAGACCCTTTATTGAAGCTTAAATCCAAGGCTAGGTAACATAATTGATAGGAAGGGGTTGTATTTACATCTTTTTATTGGAGAAGTCACTGGTTAGTTTGCACGTATTCTTATTAGACATTACTTTTTCATAAATATTTTTAGTTATACATTTGGTTTTTTATTGTATGATGCTGGTGTTTACATAGATGTATATATATTTATTATTATTATTACTGTCATCATGTTTGTTTAAGAAAATGATCACATGGCAATCAGTTGAGGGTCATATGACCTGTACTAACTATTTAAGAAGGGGAAGTGGAATAATATATATGTTCATAGGTGTGTACTAGGCTAATGGTTCTGGAGTCTTTACAAGCCTAGCCCAGAGAAGTGACCTGGCATCATGCCGCCCAATGTTAGTTCCCAGTGCCTCTATCAAGTAGAACCACTGGAGTGATCCCTGGGGTGAACTTTTTATTACCCATCCACTCATCAAGATTTCTCTTGAAGAGGGACAGTGAGGTGCTCTGCTTGACATGTATGGGAAGTCTATTCCAGAGCATGGGCAGTCTCTGGGTAAGGAACCTGTCCCTCCAGCATGTTCTGTTGATTGTGGTAATGAGGTTGAGGTCGCTGGAGTGTGTGGTGTGGAGGGATTGAGATTTCTTTAGATGTAGCATTTCTAACAGAGCTGGGTCGGACATGGCTTTGTAAGTCAAGCATTGATTGCCTCTAAATAGGCGGTATGAGACAGAGAATAGCTGGAGTCCTTTGAGTCTGTCTGTGTAGGGCATGCCTAGGATCCTCTTCGTGAGCTACTTCTTTAGCCTCTCCAGCAGTTGCAGGTGTCTAGTGAGGTACATACTAAATGGGGCATTATACTCAATGATTGGTCTAATGAGGGAAGAGTAGAGAGAGATGATGACCTATTTCTTCCTGGATGCAAAACCTTTGGTAATGAGATGTGCCACATAGAAGGACTTTCTGACCACAGTGGCAATGTGGTGGTCGAAGGAGAGGTTGCTGTCAACCTGCATCCCCAGATCTCTTATAACACCTTTAGTGTTCAGTGGGCTCCCATTGATGTGGTAATTAGTGGGAACTGAGTTTTTACCAAAGGGGATGACGACACATTTTTTGGCATTAAGCTTAAGGCCATAGTTTCATTGGTCTCAGTGAGGCCTTTCTATAGGATGTCTGCATCACTTGGGGAGTTAATGGCTTCCAGCTTTCAGTTGTCTGCAAACTTGCCCAGCCAGAGTCCCTTTGTGTTGGCCTGGACTTCTGAGAAGTAGATGCCAAACAGATGAGGACCCAGGACTGATCCCTGTGGGACTCCACTCATGACTGGTCAGCATTCTGACTTGGAGTCTGCTACTTTCACACTTTGTGATCTATCTGTGAGCCAGTTTGCAACCCACCTAGTGATATAGGGGTTGCTGCCTAGTTTGATGAGTTTATAAATAATTCCGGAGTGAGGAATGGTATCAAAGGCCTTCACCAGATTGAGGTAGGCTGTATGCACTGCCCTACCTTCATCTACAGCCCTGGTGACTGACTCAAAGAAGTCAATCAGGTTAAGCAGGCATTATCTCCCTTTCACAAAGCCAAATTGCGTGGGGTCTAGAGTTTGGATTTCCTATATCTTTGTTAATCAGGTCCATGATGATGCACTCCATAGCTTTACATATCAGACACGTCAGGCTAATGAGGCGATAATTCCCAGGGTCTGTAGTCGCTCATCCTTTATGGAGAGGGATGACTGTAGCAGTGCGCCATTTGGTAGGGACAAAGCCTGAGGTGAGGCTGTGACTGAACAGGGCACACAGATGTGGTGCCAGTTCGCTTTGTAGTTCATGTAGAACACAGCCAGGGATATTATTGGGTCTCATGGAAGCTATATTCTTGGCTTTGGACAATGTAGCTTTAACCTGTGCTGCAGTAATGCTAGGTGCCTGGCATTCTTCCGGTATTGTGATTGGTCCTTTAGTGAGGAGAGAGGGGTAAAGTTGGCACTGAATCTGACGGCCAGTATACTGGCAATATTTATTGGTTCAGTATAGAAGGTACCATTGTGCAGTAACTCAGAACAAATCTGGGTATTGCCATGGATGTTCTTGATGTAACTATAGAAGACTTTGTGATTGTTTTTAGTGTCTGCCGCAATTCTGCCTTCATAGCTGGCTTTGGAGGATTTGATGAGGGATCTCAACTTTTTGTTGAGGTTAATACGGGAGTTTTTCCAGTCTTGGGACTTCACCTTTTTCTACAACAGTTTCTTTCTTCTGTTGTAGTTTATTAATGGCAAAGGACCACCAGATTGGCTTTCTTTTTTTGGAGGAGAGCATCTTGGTTCTGTTGGGTATGGTTAGTTCCATTCATTTATGTACATGTTTGTACAGTGCATTGGTGTATAATTCGGCAGGTGTGCAGCTATTTTTCATTGGCATGGGTGTCGTGAAGTTAGCCTCCTCTGTTTTTAGGAGCCCAAAGTCAGCTTTGGAGAAGTTTTTCAAGGTGGTTACCTTTGCGGGGGGTGTGGGTGAGATGTGTATTTCCATGGTGATTAGTTTATGGTCTGATTTGACCAGGGAGGGATTGATTATTGGTGTAGAACAACGGTGGCCCATGTCAGTAATAACCAGGTCAAGGATGTTGCTTCCTCTAGTGGGGGTCAGAATGAGCTGGTCCAGGGCATTGGAATTAATGAATTCCAGGAAGCATTGGGCCAGTTATTGGTGATTGAGTAGATTTCCCAGTTGATGAAGGAGGGGTAGTTGAAGTCTCCTAGTATTGAGAGTGTTGGGTTGGACATTGATAGATTCCAGGTTGCTTAGGTACGTGGAGTGAGAGTCTAGGAACATAGTTGGGGACCTATAGCAAGCTATGACATGGATCGCCATCTTACCCAATGTTAGTTGTACCTGAAGTATCTCAGATGCGTTATGCTGGGCTACTAGTCTGGAGGTGTGCATATCATTTATGAATATGGAGACACCACTGCCTTTGGAGCTTCGGTCCATGTTTTGGGGCTGAAAGGTGTGAAATGAGTTATAGCCTGGTAGCGCTGGGGTGCTTTCTGCCGCATTTAACCAAGTCTCTGTTACAGCACAAATGTCAATATTCTCCATTTTGATGAGTGCTTCAAGCGAGTGCATCTTGAGATTTAGACATCTAGCATTGAGCAGCATGACCCTCAGACTGCATTTATTTATAGCTGTTACAGTGGTAATTTGGTCTTTGGAACACTGCCTAAAAAAGCACTATAGGGATGGCAAGAGCCTTAGCCAGTACCCAGAAATCCAGGGGTGACAGATGCAAGCAATCTCTGGCAAAGCATCCATGTCTGTCATTCATGTCATCCCAAGCAGACAGATACTGGATCCCCTTAGAATGACACCAGAAACTTAGCCAGTTGTTAAAGTCAATCATTTTTTGTTTGTACTGCGGTATCATTCTGGGTGACAGCAAGATACTGCTCAGGGCTAGGGTCATACCAGCCTGGGCCACATAATCCGAGAGCTCCACCATATCTCTTTACATGTAGTCCAGGGAGGTGCGTCTCAGGTCATTCACACCCACATGGACAATGACAGAGTCATACTTGTACTTGTTGTGGAATGAACTGAGTGCGTGTGTTATGTGTCGGATTCTGGCACCTGATAGACAGCTGGCTGTTACCTTCTCCTTATTCAACCTAGTGAGTGGGACATCTGTGTGCCTCACTATTGAGTCACCTATGATTAGTGTATTGGGCAAGGTATTTAGCCTTAGGGGCTTAGGTTGAGGGGCACACTGTAGAGTTGAGCTATGTGTCCTGTGGTTTGTGCTATGTTTTGGTGGTTGAGTGCATTTCTGTCTTGAAGTCTCTGCTGTTTTGGTAAATTTCTATTGAGAACCTCCGTGAAGCTGGGTGTGTGGTTTGTGTTTTTATGTGAGAGCACTGATGGTGGGTGTTCTAGAGGGCTATGTGTTCCATGTGGTGTGGTGCAGGTGTTGACCTTCCCCTCTTGACCAGCTAGTCTGGTCTTGGCTGGAGAGTGCATAGCTACCAGTTTGGTGATATAAATGAATCTCTCACAAGTCTGAGTGTTGGGAGGTAAGAGGAGAGGGTTGTCTGTGTACATGAGGCAGTTGCTACACTGCCTTAGAATGCCCAAGTGCACCAGGTTAATAGGAGAAAGCACATGGAACTGCCCTTTAATCATGCCAAGAGGGGTGGTTGTAACTACTAAGTACTGGAGCTATTTCTGTGAAGAACGACTAGTGCTGATGGCACTTAGGTGTGCTACAATAATTGCTGCAAAAACCTGTTGAGGTGCAAAACGATTAAGCTATTTGAAGTGCAAGAGAGAGAGAGAAAGAACTAGCATGATCTAAGGGAAAAATTGAAGAGCAGACTTTCTGGCACCAGTAATAGTTTACCTCAGCTTGGCGCCGCTGTGCGGAGCTTAAACAAGCACACACCCACACAAATGCTGGCTTTTAGACCAGAAAGTTAAAAAGGATGGAAAAACCACCCAAATGGCCAATAAACTACAATTTCTGGTATCTTATGGACTGTAAAATGAAAATGCTAATACTATTAAACATTTGAAAAACTTTTTGGAAGTGGTTGCTTAACTGAAGGTCCTAACCTGTACCTGGTGTTGCTGTTTCATTTACAGTCTGTCTGTTTGTTGTGTGGAATTTTGTGATTCCAACTCTTCCCCAGAAGCCCAAATGAGGCAGTGTCATAAGAAATAGATCTGTAAGTGTAGACCTTTAGACTTTTCTGCCAAGTCAATCACTGAAGACACAGACTGTGTTGAAGGTGAGGGACCCCCATGATCCCCTGTAGAAGATGTTACCTTCAGCAAAATTCTTGAATTGATGAAGCAACACGAGGGTTGGTCCACCAATATGCCATCTACTGTGGAATCTGTATTTATTGAGGCTTTGGGAGCTGGTTCTTCTACTTCTTGGGTAGTACTGCCCCTGGATAAATTTATAGAACTAGTGACACAGTGGGCATGGACGGAGCCTGATGTGGTAGAGTCGATGCCACAAAAGCCAAATAAGATCTTGGTTTCTGCAAAGAATAAGCTACACTGGAGCAAGGGCTCCCCAGTGGATGGTATAGTTGTTATGGCAGCCATAAGGAAGGAATTCTCAGAGGAGAGTACATCTGTCCCTTCCCCCTAACAGGGAATCTACGGCTTTGGACAGGTTTTGGAAATGGATGTACGCTTCAGTGACTTTTGCACTTAGAGTACTGAACTACCTTGCCCATAAGGTATGCTTTCAGTGGGACTCAATGAAGAAGCTGACCTTGCCCATATGGCCTGCTTTCAGAGGGACTGAATGAAGGAACTGACAAAGTCTCACAGGCAAACATCCAGAAATCAATGGAGTCCTAGTTATCTCCCCTACAGTCTCTGTCCAACTTATCTATATGTCTGCTTTCCAGCACAGCTGATAGTCTGGCCAGAGCAGCAGTTACCAGCATCGCCATTTGCCATCATGCCTGGATGCACTTATACAACTTTACAGAAGGCTTCAAAACATCCTTCATCAATACACCTTTCAATGTTTGAACTCTTTTTGGAACCAAAGGTGAAAGTAACATTAACCAAGACTGAGCAAGATGGCAAAATGCTGCTGCCATTAATATCCACTTTTCTACCCCTTAGAGGACTTTTTCTAGGAACCAGAAAGTGGGGAAAATATTTGGTTTTGTAAATCTCAAGGATTCATTCAACACACTCTTATGAATAGACAGACAAAGGTAGACCACAGAACCAGAAGGTTCACTTTCCTTTCACTGAGAAAACCCTACCAGTACTCCTGAAGGGTTACCTGACTGATGCACTCAGGAGGCATTTGGGGGCACTTATCTTGCATCCTCAAGATTGGCAGGCCAATTACACAAAATATCTGGGTGCTGAGGATAATCACCAGAGACTACACTATTCTCTTTGTTTCTCCCCCAAAGAAAAAGAGAAGGATTCCAGACATATTCCCCAATCAGGTGGAATCAGCGCCAGTAGAAGTTCAAAAGCCACTAGAAGAAAGAGTCATCCAGCACGTGCCCCCCCAGACCAATCAAGATCTAGATTGTATTTCAGGTTCTTTTTAGTTTTGAAGAAGATAGGAGATCTCAGGCATTTCTTGGACCTAAACAACCTCAGCCAGTTTGTGAAGCAGACTAAATTTTGGATGGCCATGGTTCAGTCCATTCTAACCTCTTCTGAGGAAGGATGACTGGATGTGCTCAGTAGATCTCTGAGGTGCTTACCATTATGCCAAAATAGTGATGCAGTCCAAGAGCTTCTCCATTTCCAGCTGGGAGCCAGTCACTTTCAATTCAGGGCACTGCCTTTTGGTCTCACCACATCCCACTGTGTGTTCAACAAATGCATGGCAATGGTAGCAGTGTACCTCAGGTTACAGTAGTTCTGGATGTTCCTGTATTTAGACAGTTGGCTACCTAATGCTCCAACTAGGGGCCTAATGATCAAGCACAGGGGCTTCTAGCTCCACAGTTGCGAATTACACTCAGTTATGCAAAGAGCCAGCTGGTATCAACACAACAAATTGCAAGGTTATAATGCCAGTCAATTATCCAAAGAGCCAGCTGATATCGATACAGTAAAGTAGAAGGCTACAATGCCTTCCACACATTTATACCAGCTACTTCACAGACAGGGACTAAAGATGGAGATGTCTTGATTTGCATCAACAATAAATATACCTCAAGGCTGGTTAAACAGGACAATGCATTTGAGCTTCTCCATGGTCAAATCACCATAGGCAAAACTCCATACCACTTCCTTGCAAGTTGTAGATTTCCTCTGTGACCAAAAAACCTATAACATACATTTAAGATTATTGGAAACACACACCATCCAACCCAATGCCATATTCATGAGAGACTTTAATTACCCCATGATTAACTGGGAATCACATATGACCCCAGACCTGCAGACACAGACATTCCTGGATTTTGTAAGCACAAACTCCCTGTCCCAGATTGTCTGTACACTAACCAAGGGTGCAAACATACTGTATCTGTTCCTCACTAATATGGTGGAGTGTTGCATACCCCTAGTGCAATGTCTTCTCAGGTGAGATCAGGCAATTAAATGGGTTTCTGTGAAGTAAAAATAAAGCCAAGACATAGGAAACCTCCAAACACTGGACCCAACCCAGTTTGATTTCATTGGTGCCAAATCATGCCTACTCATCCTGATGGACTTCTTTGAGAAGGTCACCAAAGCAATGGATGAGGGCAAAATGGTTCACACTGCCTACCTAGACCTGGCTAAGGCATTTGACACACTACACCATTCAGGCATTGTTGACAAACTCAAGGGTTAGGTACAAACCCTTATTTCACCTGTTCTATAGCTCAGCTTGCTCACAAATAGGACCCAGGAAGTTAGAATGGGGAATCTACCTCTACACAGAGACTATTCCCTTAGGGATCAGTCTTGGGACCACTGCTTTTTGGCATTTACTTCTCTGAAGTCAAAGCCGATGTCAAGGGCCTCTGGCTGACTATATTTGCAGATAATTGAAAATTGGAGCAGTCATAGAATCCCTGATGGACACTAATGTTTTTCAGGAAGGGCTAATGTAGATAAATAACGTGTGTCAGAGCCATGGACTAAAACTATATGCCAATAAATGCATAATAGTGTCCTTCAGGAACTCATCCACCCTCATCTGTCATCTGTCATATTAGCAACATACCCCTAAGAGTCTACCCAGTAGTCGGGAATTTGGGGACACACAGACAGTAATCTAGCCTTTGACCATCACGTGTATACAGTAGTAAGGAAATTGTTTTATGTTGTGAAACTTATAAATAAAGGTATGACACCTGGGTCAAAGGAGGTCATTGTTCCACTGTGTTCTACATTCATTAGACCTATCATTGAGTACATTGCCTCTTTTAGTATGTACCTCACCAGGCACATCCAGCAATTTGAATGTCCACAGAGGTTTCTCACTAAAAGAATACAGGGTGTAAATAACATGTCCTATGCAGACCTTCTCAAAGCTCTGGTCCTGTGTTCTGTATGCTTAGCATACAAGCCATTGTCAGATCCCACCCTGATGGGCCTCCTGCATATCCGCAAAACAAAGAGCACCAGAATTACCCATTCTAAAGACTTAAACCTTGCTTATGATATAAATAGGACCTGGTCGAGAGACAGGTATGTATCCAAGAGACTACCCCTTCTCTAGAACAGGCTTCATGTACATATGAAGCAGAATTCCTCCCTAACCTGATTCAAATATAACTTGGGCAATTGGATGGAGAACAGGAAATTAATTCCTGGTTTGGCACATATGTCTCTAATGGACACAGGCAGCCTGTAAATGGTTCATCTTCCAGGCCCCTGCTTGTAAATGTTTCCTCTCCCAAACTCCCTGCTTACATTTATCAAAGGTACCAGAACTTGTCAGAGATTTGGGATGTATGGCTAGACTTAAAAGGCCCTTGTGGTCGTTAGCATAGTACACACCTGTGAACCTAAATACTGAACACCAGTTGTCAGATAGCCAAGCTCCTGAAATCCAGAGAATTGTCCCTCCACCAAGTAGCCTATCAGGTCTTTCAACACCCCTTTCCTCCTGCAAGACTTATTTTCAGGCTACTGGGCTTAATGGTTCTTCAATCACTGTGATTCCACTAGAAATATATTATATGACAGTTTTACAATGGCCCCTGTCAATCCAATGGTCCCTTATGTTCCACCTGCTTCATACTCTGATTAGTGTCACACTGATTTGTAGGAATCATATCAGTAGGTATTTGACCTCTCCAGTGGTTCTAAATGGTTGAATGTTCTCTTCACCCTCTCCAATAGTTAAAGTAACCATGGATGCTTCCCTTCTTGGGTGAGGGGTCATTTCGAATAGAACATGGTTCAAGGTTCTTGGTCACCTACAGAGGCCAGACTTCACATCACTATCTTAGAGATGAGGGTGGTCCTCATAGCAATGCAGACTTTTCAGGACTCCCTCCCCAGAGGTGTTTTCCATCCATTCAGACAACATTGCAATAATTTGGTATAACAATAAATAAGGGGAACCCGTTTATACCCACTTTCCCTGGAAACCATGAGAATGTGGCAGTGGGTGAAGTCTTCTCATCACTTTTTCATAGCAGCACACATTCCAAGGACTTTGAATGTCTAACAGTCAGGCTCGGCAGGTCCATTCTTCTGCCTCTTGGGTGGTCCCTCAATCAGACAGTGGTGAAGCACGTATTCATTCACTGGGAACAACCTTACTACAGTCTTCTTGATTCATACCTAAACAAGAAATTCAGCAGTTACTTTGCCCTGATCCCTCCACAGGGCCACTCCCAAAGGAATGCTGTAGTCCACAACTGGCCACTGGGGCCTACTATACGTCTTTCCTCTCATACCTGTGATAATTTTTTTTTCAGAAAGCCAGAAGGTGTAAGGCCAGAGTAATAGTCATTGCCCCCTTTTTGGCCTCATCAAATTTAGTTCCCCTTCCTCTGGCCTCATCTTATGTATACACCCTGAAAGTTGAATTGTCATCCAAATCTCCTGACTCACCTGTCTGGGCAGCTTCACCCAGATCTAGAGACCCTGAAACTAACCACATAGTTTCTCCAATTCTAACACTGGCCAGAGATGCCAGGCTTTCTGCTCCAGTGGTTCAAATCTAATGTGCCTCACAAAGCCAAATACCTTCAGGATCTGCTCCTCTGGAAGAGGCCCATTCTTGGCAGCTCTTCCATCTACTCTGGAATTCCTGTCAGATCTTTTCCAAAAAGGATCCTTTATTTCTTCCATCAAGGTACAATTAGTAGCCATTTCCAGTTTCCAAATTGGTCAATCAAACTCGTGTTGCTTCCCTAAAAATTTCAAAAGCTTTTCAGAACGGAACCTTTCTTTTGAGACCTACTATCAGGGATCCTGTTCTGCTGTGGAGTATTACTATCATGCTTCAAGTCCTAACTCAAGATCCATTTGAGCCTGCAGCTACTATCGATTTAAAATATATTTCTTGGAAAACACTTTTTCTGGTGTTACGTCCGCTAAGTGGCTTTCAGCACTGCAAGCATTATTTTGCAAACCTCCATACATGGTGTTTCACTAAGACAGGGTGTCTTTGAGAACAAATCTCAGTTTTTCCCAAAGATGGCATCTGAATTGATCCTCAAGCAGGAATATCAATCTGCAAGTGTGCTTCCCAAAGTTTTCTAACAAAAGAGAAATACTCTACACTTAGATGTCATAGATGTCCTCTGCTGCAGTTGGAGTCCCCTCAAGGGCTAAGGGGAGCTACTCTTGCCAATTTTGGGAGAAGGGGCAGGGATTGTTCTGCCCATCCCTGGAGATGTTGTTGCTGACAATACTTGGTCTGTTTTTCCTCCAATTCCTGTCAAAAAGAGACCGAAAACTAAACATTTATCTTCTCTTGTGTCCATTACTCTGGACAGGAGTATATTATTGGGCTTGGCTCGGGGTGTTGTGCAAGCTCTTGACCCTTCTTTTAAGGTAGTTTCTGTTAAAAAAATGAATTTCTCTTTCCCTGAAGAAGGTCAAGAAATGATGTCTATAGTAAATTAAACAGACAAATAAGATTTGCTTAGATATGATTTTAAACAGACAATTAAGACAAATGTAATGTAAATCCCAAAAGTTTTGGGCTGTAATTAACAAAATTCTTCACCCAGGCCAAACCTCACCCCATCCCCCTCAGTTACCAATCTTAAATCTCCAGAGGACATTGCAAATACCTTCAATATCTTCTTTACAGAAACCATGCAGTCTCTAGCCAACAATCTCAATCTTACCCATTCCAGTATAACCTCTGATGCAACCAATACTCAATCCCTCTTCAACTTTCAACCCATACCAACTCCTGTTATTCGAGCCCTACTCAAGAAACTAAAGCCTACCACCCTAGCTGCCGACCTTCTTCCAGCTGAATATTTGCAAAAAGCTGCAGATGTCGTAGCACTCCTTATCTCTATCTTGATCAACAGAACTATTTCTGAAGGAACCATCCCCTCTATCTGGAAAATATCTCATGTAATACATCTCCACAAAGGAGGGAGCTCCAAAGAACTGCCAAAATATAGACCCATAGCTATTCTATCACCCCTAGCCAAAATTATGGAGAGGTGTATCCACAAACAACTTATTTACCACCTTACTCAAAACAAACTGTTGTCTAATTCTCAGCATGGCTTCAGGCCACACCACAGTACCACCTCCACTCTTTCTCTGATGTCATTAACCATAACCGTAACAATAACAAACATTCCTCTGCACTCTTTCTTGATCTCTCCAAGGCCTTTGATATGGTCAACCATCGACTTCTCCTCCACACACTGCAGGCCATCTCCCTAGATGCCCACTCTCTACTATGGTTCCAATCCTACCTCTCTGAAAGACAACAAGCAGTCCTCTGGCAGAATAAACTATCCAGCCACCTTCCCATCACTGTAGGAGTCCCTCGGGGCTCTAAACTAGGCCCCCTGCTTTTCTCCATCTTTATAAATGATCTTCACTCTTTCATTACAAGTGCCATCTGCATTCAGTATGCAGATGACTCAACTTTGATCTGCTCAGCCAGCTCTCCATCCGACTTACTGTCACTGGCCCAGAACACTTTTAACACAGTTGAGAACTGGCTAATTAATCGCCTATTGATCCTTAATCCCAATAAAAACTAAACTACTTCTTTTCTCCCCAACCTGTAGGTCCTCCCCCCTTTTCTTCACCATAAACTCCACAAATGGCACAATCATCTCTCCCGATGACCAAACCAAGCTCTTAGGGGGGTCATAATAGATAATAGCCTCAAATTTGACATTCATATTAATCACACAATTAAGACTACTAACAAAAAACTTGGATCCCTTTACAAGATCAAAACTTTCCTTACACCACACGCTCAAACTGCTATTGTCCGTTCCCTTCTACTCTCTACCCTTCTCTGTGTATCTCCTCTCTTCACCAATCTAAACAAGTCTGACCTCAACAAACTGTCCTCCTGCTACAATCACATTGCCAGGTTTGCTACTGGCACAGGATTCAGGACACACCATTGCCATAATCTGAAGAAGATTGGCTGGCTTGAGCTGCCTTCTGTACTGCAGCTCAACCAGCTCATAGTAGCTCATAAAATCCTATACCAACTGGACAGCATACCTGCACTCAAAAATATTATCTGCCCTCATACTTCCCATAGGCAATTACGCTCATCTAAGCAACTACTTGTACTGACCTTCAAACCCAACAACTCTGCAGGTGATGCCCTGTTTACCAACTCTATCGGCAAAATATGGAACCACCTTCCACCATACATCACCCAAGAAACCTCACTTCCCCTTTTCAAAAGTAATCTGAAATCACATTGGATTTGTCCCTGCTGTACCCCGGACTAAAGACAACTTGTGACTCTATTAAAACCTACCTATCCAAGTATGATGCATTATATTTTAACAGCTATATATTAATAACTCTGAAAAGTGTGTATCTTATGGAATAATATGGTCTATGCATCTGATGTTGTAACATGTTCTATGCCATTAGTTTTGTATTGTTTTGTCTTCCTTTATTTGGAGCTTTTCTCCCTGAGCCTCTGCTGAAAATGAACATGTATCCAGTCAGACTATCCCAAACAACAAATGTAAAATAAAATAAAATAAATATATAGTAGGTTGTGAAGGGACAGGTTCATTTTTTCTCCTCAGGTTTCTGATTCAGATTCTAAAGACTCTGTGATATCTGAGTCTGCCTGTGAGGGATTATTTTTCCCTTAGTCTCCTTCCATAATGAATCAATGTTTTCACTGGGAGAATATTGAGGTCTCTCAACCTTCCCATGTCTCTCCATTTCTGTCAGCTTAGGAGGATATTTTTCAAAGCCTGCAGTTTCCCTAACAGTCTTCCTGCTTCCCCTAAAAAAGTAGTCCGGTTGTATAAAATTCCTCAGTCTTTCAAGTTTTTATACACCAATACCAGACCTGATCTAGCAGTTGTAGCTTTAGTAAATCCAGCTACTTCTAAACATTTTTGTTGATTCTAATCCATTTCCTTCTAATAAAGATGGGATAGCTTTGTATAAGTTTTTGGGAAAAGTGTGTTTATCTAAGTTTGATTTTTAGAATTTTAACCTGTCAGGCTGGTATATTTATTTTGACTCGTGAAAATATTTGGAATATTTTGGCATCAGTTTCCTCTTGTGAGAGAAAAAAAATCTGCATTGTGTAATTTAGTTTTCTTCACTTTCTCAAGTCACTACTCATTGTTGTGTTTGTGACTCTGTAGATACTACTTCCATAGTTGCTGCCAGTGGAACTGTTTAAAGGAGGTTTTCCTTGCTGCATCTCAGAACCTTCAAGAAGATGCCAAAAATGAAATTTTGAATTCTGCCTTGAAGAAAAAGTTAGTCTTTGGACCTTCTACTGCAGAGGTTATCAAAAAGTCCGATTTAGGGAATCTTTCAGATTTTTCAACCTTCCTTCTCCAATTTCCAGGGAATGCTCTGCTCTGTCATCTTACTTTTAACAAAAACTAAATAAATAGAATGCTGGTAAGCAGACATTTAAAAGGTAGTGGCATGGAGGTTCTAAAAAGAAAGTAGGAACCTCTCAGGACAAATAACAGTCAAATAAGTCAGAATGACTGTATGAGGAACCTTGCCTCCCCCCACAACATACCCATATGCATACAAACAGGCCTTTAATCCTTCCAGAAAGTCTGAATTTATGTTTCTCTCTTTGGCAAAACATTATTTCAGACAAATGGGAGCTGAATGTGATCCCTCTAGAATGCTTACAGGGCTTCCTTCTCATCCTCCAGACCAAACTATTCTCTTTTTATCTGTTTTGCACCATATGCTTCTCAGAGGGTAATATAAGCTGTCCCTTCTCTTCGATTAGGGGAAAGAATTTTCCTCAAGAATGTTTTTACTGCCAAAGAAGGAAAATTCTTGCAGAACAGTTCTGGGTCTTTCTTTCTGAAATGAGTTTGTGATAGTGCCAACACAAAAAATGTTTTCACTTCACAACCTGTTTACTCCTCTTTTCTCGTTTGAGTTTTCTAATATTCTTAGATTTAAAACATGCATCTCATTAGATTCCTGTTCATTTAGATTTCGGCATTTCTTGAGAGGTTTTGTGTGTCTTGATCACATTATCAGTTTTCTGCCTTACCTTTGGGGGTATCCACAGCTCCAAGAGTGTTCACAAAGTGACTACCTGCTGTGATAGCCCACTGTAGGCTGTAGGGTATCCACAGTTTCCATATTTAGATGACTTGATTTTCTCTGCAGATTCTTTTTATAAGTGTAAGACATTTCTGTCTTGAGTCAGAGATGATCTGTGCAGGATTTATATTTAGATCTATTCTAGGGATTTTCCTCTCAGACCTCAGTCTCGGTGAGGGGAATAGGAAGTCTCACGGCATCCATGATTCTCATGATAGTTCCTGCAAAACTCTGCAGAGGAAAGATACAGTGGTACCCGAAATCTTTCTGGTTTCAGCATCAGTACCCATTATCTTTACAAATTCTAGTTCTGGGATTTGTAAAAAGAGAAATCATATGGTGGAAACATCAACTTTCTCAGAATCCAGGTCTCACATTCCTTCCTCCTTCTCTAAATTTAGTCACAGCAGACACCTGAGAATTTGCTTGAAGATCAGAATCATTGGGCATAAAAGTGCAAGCTTTTTGGGACAAAAAAGAACACAATTCATAAATATAAAAAAGATGCTAGCTCTTATAAATGTTCTCAACTCTGAATCATCTGTGGTTCCCGGGATCTATTCAGGTATTTACAGATGATACCATAGTGATGTGGTACATAAACAAGCAAAGGGGGATCCAGATCTTACCCCTCTACAGACTTGTCATGTTAGCAAGGATATAGCATCACAGCACAGTCTCACTTTACAGGCATCTTACATTCCATCAAAGCAAAACTGTGTGGCAGACAGGCTGAGCAGGACCAGAGCAGACCCTCACAAATGGAAACTAAATCAGATGGTTTTCCAAGATTTGCTCCATGTGTGGAAAATTCCTCAGGTAGTCCTTTTTGCCTCCTCTCTAAACAATTAACTGGCAAAATTCTGTTCTAGGACTCCATGTAAGAAGGCCAAAAGACAGATGCTTTTTCTTTGCCTTACTCAGGAATGTTCCTGTATGCATTTCCACCATTTCCACTGATATCCAGGGTGCTTTTGAAGATTCAGAAGGACTCCCCAAAGAACATTGCAGTGACTCCCTCCTGGCCCAGGTGGCAGTAGTTCTTCCTTCTCTTGGAGTTGGACAGGGGTAATTACCACACGTTTCCTCACAGACTGGATTTACTTACACAAGATCACGGATGTTTAATACATATCAACACCAAACAACTGCAACTCACTGCATGTATGATAGAGTTTTAGTACCTTTTGGACACCTATTTTCTGAGGACATGCAACAGGTTTTAATGAAGACAAGAAAGCCTGCCACTGGAAAATCACATATTAACAAATGGAAAAGGTTTTCTAGCTGGTGCCAACAAAAGAACCAGTACCCATTGAAGGCTAATGTTTATCTAGTTTTGCAGTATTTGTGCGAGTTACTATCCTATGGCCTAACTTACTCCTTTGTCAATGTTCATTTGTCATTAATTTCAGCATGTCTGCCCATGTATCTCTCTTTCAGTACAGTCTCATGACAATGTTTGTGAAAGAGGTTCCGCATAAGAAGTCTCCCAGAAAGCCAACAGCTCCTCCTTGAGATTTTAATTTTCAATTAGAGAAGCTTATACTTTCATAATTTAAACCATCTCATCTGGCTGACATCAGGTTCTTAACATGGAAAGCAGTTTGAGTTTTCAGTTACTTGGAGCTTCTCTCCCCGGGCCTCCACTGAAAAAGGACTTGTGTCCATTCGGACTTTCCCAGTTAACAAATGTAAAATAAATAAAATAAATAATTGATCTGACTTTTGGAAGAGTATCTGTGTTGCAAGTTCACATGGTGAATCAAATTTGTCTTGTCTTCCACAAAGATAGAGTTTCTTTAAAAACAAATTCTTCTTTTATTCCTAAAGTGGAGTCCAAGTTTACTTTTAGCCTATCTAACCATCTCCCTGTTTTCTTTTCAAAACATAAAAATGAGGGAGAAAAGATACATTTCTTGATGTCCACAGACAACTCAGCTTCTATCTTGACAGAACAAAATATTTTAGGAGTTCAGCTCAGTTGTTCATTCCTTGTCAAGGTAAGAAGGGACAATCTGTGTCAAAGTGGACTATTTCCAAGTGAATGTCTCAGGCTGTTACCTTTTGTTCTTCCCACCACATCAAAACTGTTCCAGGCAGGCTCAAGATGCTCTCCATCAGAGCCTTGGCTTAATCTGTGTTTTTTGGAAAGAGATGGACTCTAGAAGTATTCTAGAAACAGCACCTGGTTCTCTGTGCATATTTTTTAAAGTACTATAACTAGATTCCTTCTCCAGGTCTAGGACAGGTTTTACTAGGACCATTCTCCAGGGGCTCCTGGACCCTTCCCTTTCCACTTCCCAGTTATTTTAAGCTATGATAATCTACCGGTATAGGTTATGCTACTGTAAAAGTGATCATAATGATGAATACAGTTCAGTTGTGTAAGTAAACTTACCATAACAACAGATGTTCAAATGATCACTGCTGCTGCTATAGCTACTCCCTCCCTCCATCCCTCTTGTTTTTGTGTGTTATTTATGCCAGGGTGTAGACATGATTTTTTTTTCTTTTCCTATCATTGTCCTTTCAGGACTTAACCTTCCTATCTCAGTTGGCATGAAAGCTCTAAAGGACTTGGCGCCCATACCTGACTTTTTAATCAGTTTAACTCAAGCTGACTAGTGGTCTGGGCACATGGAAAGTGCCCTGAAGTTTGGTAGCTGGTTGGCTGTTGTATCCTATGCAAGTTATGACCCATATAGTTTAGGCTACTGCAGCAGAGATTATTCAAACATCTGCTGGTACAGTACATTTACTTGCACAACTATATTTTCCTAATTTTCACAGCAATTTCCTTACTGTCTTTTCAAAAATTGTGGGACAGCAAGTTAAATTAACATCAGTCATCCTGACCTCCAGGTAATGAAAATGACTAGGTGAAACAAGGCCAAAAAATACATTAAAATTTTTAGCCATTTGCTTAGAATCACTATCCAAAGATTCTCCAGAAAGTAAGGGATCAGCTTAGCAATAGCTATGATTCTGGGAATTAACATGTTTGCAAAACACTTCTTATAGTTGGCCTGATATGCTCAGTGTTTTCATCCTGTAATTTTGGTAAACTAATTGCCCATCTTAATTTCTTGGCCTTATACTTATAGATTTTCTTACTCGTCATTGTCATAAAGTTTCTGTATATCCTTTATTTACTCCTTTTTTATTCACCGTTGCCATTAATTTATTATTCTGTCATGGTGGTGAGGTATTTTTATTGCTTACATCTTTCTTAGAAGCACAATGTTTACCAATTTATTACATAAATTCTCAGATATGTTCTAACCATGTATGCAACCCCTGTTGCATATCTTAGACCAACAGGTTTCCATTCTATCTTTAACATTTTGAAATTCGTTTTACTATAATTATATATTTAATTTGTAGACTGACACTTATTGAGTCCTAGCAAAACAAAGTCTATGTAAATATGATTTGAGTTGCCTATAGGGTATTAATGATTGTATGTTAATAGCAAGCTCTGGTTCATTAACAAAAATCAAGCAATTTGTATTTATGAGTGAGAAACTGAACAAGCCATATACAATTGTTCTCAGTCATATTGCAAAAAAATCCATCTCTGAAAAGGCCTTGTAGAAAAAATTGTCCAGTTTATATTGTTACAATCACCAAGAAATATGCAGGGCACATTCCCAGACAAGCATTAAAAATTAAGTTTCAAGAATTAAATTTTTTGTTCAGTTCATCATATGAGTCTGAGAGCATTCCCGTTTAACATTTTATCAGTTTCAATGACCATTGTCTCCACTGCTATGTGTCTATGAGCATATCTGTTCTTTAAGTCTTTATGAGCAAATATGACAGTACCACCACTATCTGACTCAGAGTGAAGACACTGGAATCTGTCAGACTCCAAACGATGTGGCAAAGAAGTGCATATAGTAATTTTATATGAATTTAGATAAGTCAAAGTTTCTAGCTTTTATTAATCTTGTTGTTAAGGCTATGAGCATTAGCATAATACATATTTAGACTCTTATTAAATATCAGCTCCTTGAAGAGTGTGTTAGATTGCAAATTGTTAGACCTACAAAAAGACTTTCTCTTTGGCAGAAATCTACATGATATAAATTTGCCCCACTTTGTAACTCAAATGAAGATTGTCGTAAAAAATAGATGCAAGCCTGTAGATGCATTTTCCCTGTGTGTCATAGTATCAGTATGTTTTTCTGGACAAAGTCCATGCAACAAGTTATCATGGCACACTTGCCAAAGCAAAACTGTTCTTAGACCAGAGTCCTACAATTTCCTCATTGTACCTATACATATGTCTTAATTGCACAAATTTCAGATCGTTTACCTTTCAATTTGCTAAGACGGTGTCAAAGGTCCATTTCCCAAGCAACAGTCTATTTTAAAAGATGGGGAGCATCAGTTAATTTTAAAACAGCTAAACAAGACACAGAAACCTTGTCAGACAACTTTTTAGCATGGAGTCACCAGTACGTAAAATAACAGAAGAGATTAGAATTATTTGGGTTTGAGGTATACCCAGAAGTGATGTTCTGTGAAAATAATCAGGGAAGTAATATTTCTATACAAGTCTTTTTTTTTCCCAATTTTCATTCCCTACTATTATTCACAGGGCCAACATCTATAGCACCACTTGTTGATTGAACATGTTTTGAGGGTTTGTCCTTGTTTAAGGAAACTAAACTAAACAAGCTAGAGGATTTGACATTGTATTTTCATGAATAGCCTCACCAATTTGCAAAGATATATGGGTAAGGCATGTTGCATTGTTACTTGACTTGATAGAATGGTATACTGCCTCCTTTACTATGTATTATTCTGAGATCAGATTTTCACTTTCCCCACTATCATGGGTTTTGATGCATTCACATTTTGATACTTTATATTCATATATATTACATATATTTTTATATATTTATGGACGGTTTAGCATAGCCAGTTGGTCAATCAGCATGTTTTTGGGAGCCGAGAGGAAATTGGATTACTTGGAAAAACACATGCAGACATGGGAAGAATATGCAAAGTCCACACAGACTGTGTCCAGACATCACTAATGAACACCAGACTCTTGCGTTGTGAGCCAGAAGTCTTAACTACTAAGCCACCAAGCTGCTCCTCACCTATGGTTGAGTTTATGGGTCTCATTCCTGATTTCAGTATCCAACTTCTCAAGCACCAGCTCATCAGGTTCTAGCTGTAAAAGTAATCCACATTTCTTGAACTCACTGAAAGCCAGCTTGTAGCGAGACCAGTGTCTTAATCATTCTACTTCCAAACTGACAGCTAGCATTTTTTTTAAATAATCAGGGTGCAAGCCCCCTTAAATGTCTTCTTATCAATACCTACACTGAGATCTCAATATCACGGTGAAAGCAGGACATTCCAAATTCCGTATAAAGGACTCTCTATCTCTATCAATATTAGAGTACTGTTTGCATTGGTCGACACTCATTCACCTCAATGTTATTTACCCGTCTTTTGATATTATGGACTGTTCAAAAATTCTTAAATCCAGTAGGGACAAAAACAATTGGCTTGAGGTTCTTATACTGATTTCTGTAGCACAAGTCTTATGGAAAAGAAACAAAAATGATTATTAAACATCAGGGTTACATTCTGCATATCACTGTAACACATTTAGTCCACTCTTTTGTGCCCTAGTACTGTATGACGCAACAAAATTCAGGTGAATATTCCATCGCTCTATAGAGTCTCTCCTCCTAAAACTTAAACAGTAAGTCTGCAAAGCACTGGACTTTCCTGCTTTCTGCAGAATATGGTGTGCATCTCAGTAGTGTAGATTCAGCAGTTGTGTGGCCTTATGTCCAAGGGCACAGCACCCTTGTTTGTCCCTCTAAACTGTTACAAAGGTGGGGTGGTGCATTCACCACTGAGCCTATTTGTTTGGTTCATTTTTGCCCCATTGCCTGTCCGTCATTAAGTCTCCCACTGATCAGATATTCACTATTTGAAGGCTCTGTCATCCAGGTAGTTATTAGTGTGGTTTATGCCCTCACTGGCATCCCAGTGAATGCTCACCCCACCCATTATGTGAGCACTGGTGTCGCTGTAAGGGCTTGTCTGTTCACCTTAGTTTGTGCATGTACCTTCCCTCAGGTATGCTGACAGGCCTGATATCACTGGCTTGGTTGGCCATGCCCACATCATTCCCAGCACCAGCTCCCACATCATGACTAGCCTTCATTATACAGCCGTGGCCTTGTCATCAGAGCAGTGGTGCATGCCAGGAGGGAAGCACCCTTCCTTCCTACCAGCAACACTGAGTGACTGAACCTGTAGTCAAAAATGTCACCCTATTTTGAGTAAAACAATCCCATGCTGGAACACCACGCCATGCTTTCTTGTATCTGCTAATCAAGGGATAACAAAATGTCCTTCTTTCAAGTTTTTGTTAATAATGTCTGTTTTTCATGTTGGTGTATTTATTTGAAGAAGGTGGCACAGAAAAATAAGCTTGACTAGTTAGAATGTTGACATTTGACACAAATGGTCCTGTTAGCATAGTCATTTTACTGGGAGAAAGGAGATACTTTTATTGTTGTTCATAGGTTTTTATTAGGCTAATGACCACCAGGGCCTTTTTAAGCCTAACCATGCATCCCAAATCTCTGACAAGTTCTGATACCCTTGATAAGTGCAAGCAGGGGCTTGGGAGATGAAACATTTACAAGCTAGGGCCTGGGAGATGAACAATTTACAGGTTTCCTGTGTCCATTAGAGACATAGGTGCCAATCCAGGGATGAATTTCCTGTTCCCCATCAAACTGTCCAATGTACACTTGAATTGGGTTAGGAAGGACCTTTGTTTTACATTGATGGGGGGAGCCTGTTCCAGAGAAGGGGTAGTCTCTGGGATACATACCTGTCTCTCCAGCAGGTCCTATTTATATCACAGGCAAGGTTTAAGTCTTTAGAATGGTTAATTCTGGTGCTCTTTGTTTTGCGGATATGCAGGAAGTCCATCAAAGTGGGGTCTAACACTGCCCTGTATGCCAGGCATAGATCTCCCCTCAATACCCTGTAGGAGACAGAATACAGGGATAGGGCCTTAAGGTGGTCTGCAGTTTATTTATTCCTTGTATTCTTTTAGTGAGGAACCTCTGTGGACGTTCCAGTTGTTGGATATGCCTGGTTATGTACATTCCAAAGGGGAGATTGTACTCAGTGATAGGTCTGTTGAATGCTGAATACAGTGGAACAATGATTTCTTTGGACCTAGATGCCTTACCTTTGTTTATAAGTTGCACAACATAAAATGATTTTCTCACTACTGTAGACACATGATGGTCAAAGGCTAGATTACTGTCTATATGTGTCCCTAATTCCCTGACTACTAAGTCAACTCTAAAGTGTGCGTTGTCAATATGATAGTTACCAGGGGTGGATGACTTCCTGAATGATACCATTATGTATTTATTGGCATTTAGTTTTAGTCCATGGCTCTGACACCAGTTGTTTGTCTGTGTCAGCCCTTCCTGGAAAACATTTGTATTTGTGTGGGATTCAATGACAGCTTCTAATTTGCAATCATCTGCAGATTTAGTCAGACAGAAACCATTCACATTGGCCTTGACTTCAGAGAAGTAAATGCCAAAAAGGAGAGGTACAAGGACCAATTCCTGAGATCTATCCTTGATGAAACCAAACTGGGTTGGGTCTAGTGTCTGGATGTTTACTATATCATTATTGATCATTTCCATGGTAATTCTTTCCATGGCTTTGCATATAAGACTAGTGAGACGTATGGGTCTGTAGTTTCCAGGGTCTGTAGATGACCCTCCTTTGTGCAGAGGGATGACTGTTTCTATTCTGCATTCATGAGGCACAAAGCCTGTTTGGAGGCTACAGTTAAATAGCAATTCTAGAAAGCCTGATAGGTCATATTTCATGCTGTTCAGAAGGCATCCTGGGATATTGTCTGGGCCCATTGATGCAGTGTCCTCGGCCTTAGAGAGTACATTAAGGACCTGTTCCCTAGTGGTAGCAGGGGGAGTTATATTTTATGGTATTTCCTGAGGAAAGGTTGAGGGGGAGAGAGGGGTAAAGTTGGAGGTCAGCTTGACAACCAGTAGGTTTAATGTATCTTCTGGCTCAGTATAGGTGGCTCCATTTACAATGAGCTCTGCACACAATTGTGTATTGCTGTTGAGGTTGCAGACATAGCTACAGAATCCCTTGCAGTTGTGCTTGGTGTGGGAGGCAAAAGTTTCCTCAAATTTGGCTTTGATAGATTTATCTGTCCTTTAAGTTGTTTGTTTAGTTTGGAGAGAGTGCTTTTATCTTGCTGGGTGTTGCACCTCCTAAGTTTTGCCATGATTTTCATTCTGTTATTCAGCCTGTTGATTTTGTGATTTCACCAAGGTGGCTTGTTTTTTGAGGTAATTATGTACTTCTTCCTGGTGGGTACAGCTGCCTCTGTGCAGCTATTAACATGCTTATATAGGGTTTCTGTGAGCAGTTCTCATAGGCAGCAGTGTTCCCAGGGTTTATGGGGGCTTGACATTTTGCCAGGTTGTCACTTAATAACAGGAAGTTAGCCTTAGAATAGTTTCTGAATATTCCATGGTTAGTTGGGGGCTCAGATTTCATTTTTACTTCAAAGGAGACCATTTTGTAGTCTAACCTTACTAGGGAAGACATTACCCTAGGGGGTGTGCAGCACTCTCCCATATTAATGAGGACCAGATACAGTATGGTTTCACCCCTGGTTGCTGTACTCATGATCTGATCCAGGGAGTTTGTGTTTACAAAATCCAGGAGTCTCTGTGCCTGTACATTTGGTGTCATATAGGATTCCCAATTAATAGTAGGCTAATTAATGTTGCCCATGAATATGGTATTGGGTTGGATGGTAAGTGTTTCCAATACGTTTAAGTACATGGGATGAGTTTTTTTGGGTGATAGAGGGGGGACGTATAGCTTGCAACGAAATGGTATTGGATTTTGCCTATGGTGATTTGAACATGGAGCAGCTCAAGAGCATTGTCCTGTTTGACCAGCCTTGTGGTATATTTATTTTTAATGTAAATCGGGACACCACCACATTGAGTCCCTGTCTGTGTAGTAGCTTGCCTAAATGTGTGGAAAGCATTATAACCTTGCACTGTCTGTGTGCTGTCCTCAGCTTTAAACCATGTCTCAGTGACCTCACAGATGTCAGCACTCTCTATGGTGAAGAGAGCTTCTAGGGAGTGGGGTGGAGTTTTTTGTTTAGATTCCTAGCACTGAGCAGTAATACCTTTTAAATTTTCTTGGTTTTGATTTGCTGTGTCGGAAGTACTTTCAGTTTGGCATTGCCTAAAAAAGGCACTCTGGGGGAAGACAGTGTTTTAGCAGATATTCAAAAGCCCAGAGGAGAGAGGTGCAGTGTAGTCTCTTGACCATCTTCTTCCATGCTGACAGATATTGTACCCCCCCCCCTTTAGAATGATACCAGAAACTAAGCCGTTTATTAAAGTCATTCATCTCTTGTTCGTAGTGTGGCATCATCCTTGGAGAAGGTAAAGGGCTGCTCAATGCTAGACTCATAACAGCCTGGGAGACAAATTCTGAGAGCTTCATGATGCCTCTTTTCATATAATCTAGAGAGGTACATCTCAGGTCATTTACACCCACATGGACTATGACTGAGTCATACTGGTACTTGTGGTCCAGTGACATAAGTGCATGTGTAACGTGGTGGATCCTAGTCCCTGATAAGCAACTTATTGTGTCTTTCTCCGTACTCAGCCTAGTGAGAGGGACATTAGCGTCTCTCATGATGCAGTCTCCAATGACTAGAAGGTTGGATTGTTTGGTGGCTTGCCTTAGGGGCTTAGACGTAAGGGCTCCATGAGATGTGGCTGTATTTGTTGATGTGGGTGTTTTGAAAGACTGCATTCGGGACTGCTGAGGATATTTGTTGTGTGTACTTCATCTAGGAGGTCTTGTGCCTCAGCATGTGTGGGTCTATATGTCTGCTTTGAATTGTGTGTGAGGAGTGCAGCATGTGTACTACTGACAACCTTATTGACATTGAGTACTTTTATATGAGAGATTTGCCTCCAGAGATATTGTATTAATACATCTCTCACATATCATATCCGCTTGTTTGAGAATGAACTGGTTGTCAGTGAACAGGAGGCAATTTCTACATTGCTTCAGGATGCCCATATCCACCAAGCTGGTAATGGAAATAGAAAGTTCATATCCATGGCAACAGACCCTTTTTTATTGATTAGACAGGTGGAGTGAGAATATAAAGCAATGTCTGGAGTATCTGGCTTACAACTCTGTCAGTGCTTGTCACTGCAAACTAGTTGTACTGTGTGCATCTAGGTATCAGTGACATTTCAGTCATTCTTTTACAGGTAAAATGTGACTCAACGTGTCTGTATTTATACAGGGTACTGCCAAACACTTGAGGGAAAACTACTAAGTAGATCTTAAAAATTTAAGGATGAAGTATTTAGGCAGATATTCTGAAGTTTGAAACAAATCAAGTAGTACTTACTGAAAACAAGGAATTGACTTGTCAAAAATAATTAAAAGAGGGGAGTCACGTGAATGGCTACTACTAGCTGGTCTCACCACAGCTTCACTCTTCAGGGATTCAATGCTCTTTTGCTTCTTCTGTCTCCACAAGCAAAACATTAGTACCAATCCCAAGATGAGAAGCAGGCCACAGCCTGTTGGGTGATCCACAGTCTAATCCCAGATGATGCAAGGGTCTGTAGGCTTTTTGTAGCCTTTTCCTGGTAGATGCCTTGAATATCAGCCAGACCAATCAAGAAGGTCAAGCACAGACACTCACTGCCCAACCAGAAATATTCGGGAATCAATACACTCTTCTCCTTCTCTCACTGGGAGCAGAATATAAGTACAAATTCCAAGCTGTCGCCTCTGAAGCAGTTTTTAGGCTTTGTGGTGATCAGCAGTCTCCAGGAAATACTTGATCTGTGCTCCCTCTCTCACCAGGAGGAAAACAGAAGCACTAATCCTAATATGAATACTGAGAGGTAGAATGTGGACTCTCTAATAATTGGTGGTCTTGCAATAGACGTTGCAGATTTTAAAAAATGGGTTAATATCCTAAGCACTGCAGTGTGCATAAAGTAGTTAGATATGAAAAAGGGGTAACTTAAGCTTTATTTGTTTTAGTGGAGAGACACTCATTTTAAAAGAGCAAGGCAGATTGAAAGGGGGTTAGGCACTTTGTATTCTGGTTCTGTGGGATACAATGGGATTGTCAATAAATTTAAATAGCTGAAGGGGAGTGATTTCACAAAATGATAATTTTGTGCTTACAACAGCCAGTGAAAGGGGAGAGGGAAGGAGATATGTGGTCAAATTAAGACAAGGAGCAGGCAACTAGAAAGACAGTTGAGTTTGAGAGCTGATTCACAAGAGACATAGCTGTGATGTTCATCGTGCATACAGCTGCAGTCATAACAGTCATAACAGATGGGTTATCCTGCCGTCAGGCGGGTCCAGGCGGTCCTCCCCGGGCAAGTCCAGGTCTCTAGGTCCGTCGGTCGGTTCTTTCTTCCCCTGTGCTGGTCGGAGGGGGTATAATAGGCAGACGGCCGCGTAGTCTTATCTTCTTCTCTTGCCCTGCCGAAGCAGAAGCCGAAGCGGATGCCCCAGCTCGGCTCCTCCTGTTAAAGTATGAAAGTATTTCAGTCTGAACGCTTCTCTTACTTGCTGTAGAAACTTTTTTGCCTCAGACCAGACCTTCAGACAGATCATATAAGTATTCTTTTGTAACAAATACCGCATAAGGATTTAATTTCGTCTCTTTTTGTTTGCCTTGCTTAGCCCAGTACACGGCCTGGCGCCCTCGTCTTGCAAGTAGATTCAATAAAGATTCTATTAGGGGCTCGAGGGAGTTCACACTTTTCGACCAAAATTTTATTTTATTATTTAATTGGGATACTCCTTCCAGTTTTGAGCAAAAAAAGAAAGATATGACAAAGTCACGGAGGTCCGCCTACATAACTGGTCCCACGGCCGAGTCTGAAACCTTCTCGAGGTCCGCTCTCATCAACTCCTCGCAGCAGACGCAGCCTGACACCCGACACTGCGGTGTGCACAGTCGTGTTCGATGAGCCGAGGTCGCCGCACATCCTCCCTATTCCTCCCACCCCCCACCACCACTCTGGCAGACGATCTCAGATACTCAGGAGGCAGAGGCCTTCCTCTCTCTCAAGGCCTCCCTTCTCTCTATTAAAATTCTAAATTAAACTAAAAACAAGCCAGCATGAAAACCTAAAAAAGGCACCATGCTGAAAAATCTCTGCCTAAAAACCAGATGCTTAAAATGGCTGAGCTGAATGTTTGATCATTTGATTCAGGACCTCTGAACTCTTGAGAGAAGTAGGAAGATTATTTCAAGGAGCCATCAAGGCCCACAGACTCAGAACATTACCCAGACCTAGATTATGAAGACCAGGATTATGCCTATTCTCCATTCAAGACTCTGATGCCTTCCCCCCCAGTCTCTCTCTCCCGAGGAACTCTCTCTTTTTGGAAAAACCCTAACATAGATTGAACACATGTCATTGGGGGAAACAAGATGGCTCAGAGACATTCCTTAGGGCTCCCTAGGGAGGCCCTTGTCTGGCCCAATTGGCTATCCCCAGATTTATTATATATCCTAATTAAACTGGACGGAGGTATTTTTAATCCAGATTCTTCCCACCCAGCCAGCCATAAGCCATACCTGCTGACCCAGAGGTGTTATAATTTCACCCAGTCTGCTGGACCCAGAAACAGTTCATTCCAGAAACAATTTCTCCCAAGGCCTCTAAAGCTAGAAGCAATACCACCAGTAGACAACAGAGCCACTTTAAAAGGTGTAGGCCCAAAAGTGTCAGACCCCTCTTTAAAGTTGTAACAGTTAAAAACACTCAACTGAAAGCAAGATAACAACTGTTTCAACCAGATTTCTCGGCTTAAGATTTGTTGCACTCCAACAACCAGATGTAAAAAAACATTGCAGGATTTGTGTTGCATGGTGCAGGGAGGGTAAAGTGCAGAGCAGCAGGGTGGTGATTTTGGTATATGGCGGGTAGCTTGGCTCTTGGGGCCTGTATTACTGTTATATGTCAATGCTAAATTATAAGAGACCTCTTCATAAAGTCAAATTATTACCTGTTGTGCAGAAAGACCAGCTTCAAAATGTTAATCTGGCAAGCGAAATAAAGACAAAAAGTGAAAGATTAAATGCAAAAGCAAAATAAGAAATTGGGCGAGCAGCCTTCAAAAATTGGAAACAGGCTTCAAAAAGCTCCTGCTTTCAGCAGAAATCAGGGCTAGCCAAAAGTAGAGAGGGCAGGGTCAAGGGGGCCTCAGAGCCAGATTCAGGCAACACCTTCAAGGATCTTTCAGAGATAGACAGCAGCAAGCAGAAAACAGACAGAATGAGAAGACACAAACACCCCTTTTAGAAAGCAGAGCAAATGACTTTATGTCTTTTAGAAAACATTATTATGGAAAAATCTCAAACTGCCAAAAAAAAGCTTACATTCTGGAAACCTTTGGGCGGATAAACAACATTATTCTCAAAACATTGGCTTATTGTTACAAAACCAAATGACCCTCAAAATCCCTAACAGAAAATACAAAAAATGCTTTCACACCCTTCCAAAATAGAAGGCAAGGCATGCAAACCTGCAAAACTAAAAGCAAAGGAACAAGGCACAAAAACAAGTTTCAGCCCCAAGACAGACAAAGAAAGAAACAAAGGCTTTTACCTATAGGTCAAAACACAAGATTACAGCCCTACTTTGAACTACAAAATCAGATTACAGCAGCTACAGACCATTTTTCCCAGCTGGGCACAAGGTATTCTTGGACCACAAGGATTCCAAGGAGCATGTCCCTATCCCATTAAGATTGCACAAGCATAGAGGCATGGTTGCAGGTTCAAGATTGCACCAATTGCCTCAGATACTTTGCTCTTATGCAGAATTAACAATTTGTTCACAATTTGCCTTGCCTAATGTCAGTAATCTTCTTCTACAATTCTGTTAAGCATTGCCTATGTCCATTATTCTGACGCAGAACAATCCAATCTACCCATCTCTAACGACTGCTGCAGCAGCATTTTGTGGAAAAAAACTTATACATACACAGATACACAGTCAGTGTAATAAAATCAAAACTAATACTGGGCCTCACAACAACAAAGAAATCAAAACTAATACCCTCACAATAATGGGATTCCAAAAGAAATTGAAACAACCTACTTAGTAAGGCACCCTTACTTGAGAAAAAGCTTCAGGAAAAATGACAACTCTTCACTTCCCAAAAATAGCAGGAACATCCTGCAGCAACTGCAAGGAAAGTCCTGCGAATGCATGGCAAATTACATCACATCCCGCTAACCTGGCAAACTTCAATGGTACCTGATTCAATATGGTCAAAACACAACCCACAACTTGGAAATTCAAATAGCACTTTCAGCAATTTTCCAAAACAAGGTGTCAGGTCCTGCCTCCAACTTTTGAAAAAAAGACTCTTCACCTCTGTGTGATGGTCTTCCCACACTCAATCATCACAAGCCATGACAAAATTCAATACAGGGAGCCCTAAAAATTGAAGGGACTTCACATCAAAAAATGGAATGCCTGCCAGAACATGGAAACCAGCACACACTTCAAAGACCTAGCTATTGGCTAAAAATCTACCTATAAGAACCAGGCCAGCAACTGGATGCATAAGACAAACCCACGGTGGAACAACACCTACACAATGTGGTACATAAACAAACAGGGGCAGATAGCTGACTGACCTAATGAACACAAGCAGGACCTATGTTGTTCAACTACAGGCACAACCCAATTAACTAGACACAAAGCATGCAAGCCATGACCCTATGGAACACAGCACTGAATTAAAACGAATCCTTGCAGATGGAAGTTGCAGCCAGGTGCTTCTAAAGATCCACCAAACAAAGAAGGAAGTTGCATGACAGATGTTCATCCAAGCTAATGCCAAAGGAAATTTTGTTCGAGACCTACTTTCACAGGCCTGGGCAACAGAGACATCACTCAAATTCCCAGAACTTAACCGACATTGGCAAAGCATACCTCTTCCTGACTTCACGCAAGTTCCTTTTAATTGGATTCAAGTTCTTCTGAAAGACAACATGAAAATCCAGACTTCGAATTCCCCTGGCCTCGCTGAAAACCAGAAACTAACAAAATCCAGAGCGGATGTCACCTCCATTCCCCAATTCTGTCTCTACAGCAACACCACAAAACTTGTCACAGCACAACTAAAGAGAAGATCTATTTCAACTCAACCATGGAAAAGCCCTTGCTTTGTTCCTCTCGATCCTACTCAGCCCAGTGCAGGATGTCATCACCAAATCCAGTTCTTTCTCACAAGAAGGCTTACTGAGACAAATGGACAAATCCCTGCCTCCCATCAAGAAGGGATTCAATCATGATCTATCCAAATGTAATAAATATTACGGTCAAGAGCCAGTATGTTGCTTGATTCACTACAATAATACACTCATCCTCACTCTTCAGCAAATTCTGTCCCCAGTCTTAGAGATCAACCTTACACAACCATGGCTCTTTGCACACTCACTCCTTCAAACCTCTTATCCTCCCCACAAAGTTGAGTCCTGCTTGGGTCGAGCACCAATTCTCTGGAACCCCCCTTGTACCTCCAATGGAATGACCCTTCCTCCCTTCACCTTAGCCATCTCACTCTTTCCCACAGGCCAGATGGGACACCAACTTTTCTGGCCTCCCCAAAGACAGGGTAGGGTTTTGAACTACAGGCCCTCATGGCTGTGCAACCATTCATCATTCCTTATGACCACCACCCTACCTTTATACCCAAGCTACTTATTATAACCACGAATCATCTTATGTACTTTTACCTCATGACTATAATCCACCTACCTTTTATCATTATCTGGACAACATTACTTATAAATTCAATCACAACTTCGTTACTTCACCTTGGACATTCCAAAGCTCAGGGGAAAGAAATCCCAGCATAGTCTATGCAGCATGTTCTCGGAACACTAGAAAATCCTAAGACAGTTTTGGAAAGAGATAGCCACCTGCATTACAGCTACCTCTACAGATTTGTTGACCTTCTGTGCCTGCGGCCATCCCTATCCCCATGGCCAGAGCCCTCACACCTGGCTAGCCTTACCACCAGCCTTCTCAACCAAAACCCACAAGGACATTTTTTCACAGCAGGCTGGGCAACAGGCTGCACTCTTTTCCCACCTCCGCCCACCTCCACTCAAACTAACCTTACAGCAGCCCTTTGGCACACCTCCTTCCTTCCTAGTTCCCTAGCTGTTCCCACTGCACTTGCCCAGCAGTTACTACTTCCCTCCTTAGCTGATTTTAGTTGCACGATATACTGCATGTAGAGTTTGCCAGCACCCCCTTTGTACCTTCCAGAGGAGTTCCATACCATCCAACCCTTGCTCCCTCCTAGTCCTCTTACTCTCCTTTTTTTTGATAGAACACCATTCGCCATAAACACTTTTCATATAACCCTTTTTAGGGTATTCTTTATTGCCTACCTTTTTTGCAACTAAAATTTTTGATTTACGGCTGCAGTCGCCTGTATACCCTCCAGGAACCTGAGGTACAGGGCAAGAAACACCAAATAAACAAGAACCCCATTGCCTCTATATACACGCTGCGCCCTTTAGAAGGCCCGCCCTTCTGTTAAGACCTTCCTGCTATTGAGATTGCCCCCTAACGCACCTGGTTGGACGGCATCTGGGGCACCTGACATCTGGGGCAGCTGTCTCTTTCCTAGTTTTAATATGCAATTAAAAGCAGAATACAATCAAAACAGTGTAAATAAAACACTTAACAATATACAAAATAGAAGACAATAAAGTAATACAAAGTACAAGAAATCAAAAGCCAACTAACCTTTCCCTCACAGCAAGTTGTGCCAGACCTCCTGTTCCTTTGCAGAACTAATTGTATTTCAAATACTTGGATAAAGGAACTAAACCTCCATCACCAGATAAATATAAGGAACATTGGCATGATCGATTCATATCCTAAGATATCCATCATTTTTGGAACAAACTTCCACTACATGTTAAGCAGAGTAGCATCCTTTTCACCTTTAAGGTAAACCCATATAATTGTATAGGCAGACTCAAATTATGCCCTTTTCTAACTTGTTTTGTTGTTCTTAAAACTTGAGGTAATTTTTGAAAAGGGATTCTTGGCTAGGCTTGTAACGGTCTGCAGACTGACTGCCTAGTATTTACTGATGAATCTATGAAAACAGATCTCATTTTCAGAAATGCTGTATTGCTTGCAGGTTTTTTTTTTCTTGTTTTCTCCTTGGACAGCAAATAGTTCTTTTAATTACATTATTATTCTTGCATAAGTCATCACCTTTTTTAAATCCAATTTGTTGACATAAGTTTATTGATTTTTTTTACACAAAAGTAATTGTTTCTACAGTCTGGGTAAAAAAAGGAAGAAAGAAATCACTCCAGGAACAACCTTAATACCTGTTGCTCCCCATTCCAGGCTGAATATTCCTAGATATTCTTGGTAACTATGAGACTTTTGTGGAGTAGTTTGAGATGTAAACAGCCAGGAATTTCCGGTTTGTACTCAAAACCCTAGTACTCCCCTCACCACACTATATACATCATGTGATAGCCCAGTGCAGTACTACAGTGGTACAAAGTGGCAGTGCCTTTTGCTTGATGTGCATTGAACTGTTTGCCATTCTTCACCACTAAGACTGTCTTTTGAATTCAGTGCTGCAGTGAAATAAATCCCCTCTATGGTAAATTCATCAGACCTGGTTTACAGTACAACAGCATTTTAAGCCTTTGTAGCATGCCATGGTAGTCATTCCCACGAAGGTCCATTCACATTGTTGCTAGTAAACAACACTGGCAAAATTCTGTGCCACATCACATCAGCGAGTCCCACAGTGGTTCATTCATGTCATTGCCACTTTTCCATACATGCTTTTGTATCCTGGAGTCATCATAACCATTCTAGTCACTGGCTTTCCTTTACTTAATTCCAACCACACCAGCCTTGCTTTCTACTATTAGTGTTCACAGCTCAGCCACCTGCCTTGTTAGGCTTCTAACATTACTGGCCACCACACAGACTATTCCCTCCACTTTTTACTGATGTCTCATCTCCTAACCTATTTGTTTAATTTATTTTTCCTTTGTTGACTAGGTTAGTCCCACTAGGCTAGTGGCCTCTTTCCAGGAGAGACCCAAGGTGGTATTTATACCACTAGGGAAACTTCCACTACTCTTTTTGATAAGTGCTGTGAAATCTTTTACATCCACCTGAGCTAACACTAGCTCAAGCAGGTGGGACCTGGGTTTAACATATCAGCCAAAGGAGGACAGACGCAGGAATGCACCACCCTTGTAATGCTGCACTGCAATGTCAGCAATCCAATCACCTGGAGTGGGAATAAAACCCACAGCTTTCTTATCTTCCACAACCAAATGAGTGTGTGTTAGCTGTTATATCACTTTCACTGACCATTTTTCTAGTGCCCATTTCTTTGCTGTTTGTACTCTGTTCATGGGTCTCTACCCATTCCTCAGCTGCCTGTCTAATGTTTCACTTTATATTTCTTACCTTCATTTTCCATCAAACTGTTACTGGCTTCTTGCATTCCTCTACTCATTTTTCCTTATCATATTCAGAGCATCTTTCTTGGCATTCCCTTAACTGACTCTTTCCTTTTCACCTGCTATTTTCCATGTACCTCTTCATCCTTTCCCATAGAAATCTGTGGTTCCTTTTTCATGACTCTTCCCCACCACCAGCAGTGACCTGTCCTTTTTTTCTTGAGCAGCCATAGCTTATATTTCCTCCTACTCCTTCCATCTCAGTTTGAAAGGTGCAGTAATCTTTTAGCAAATTCTTGGCCCATTTTAGAACAGTTCCACTGGGAATGAGATTAAGTAGTTTTTTGGTGAAAAGCTTCTCTTCTTCTTGCCCCCCTGTAGGTTTTGTTGTCCTTTGCTCTACACCCTGTTCCCTAAGCCAGCAGCATAATTGCTTCACCATACTGCTGTCCATGGTGTAGATAGTACTTCTGGAAGTATGAGTATACTCCTTTTCCCTCTGAAGTGCTGTCACCTTCGTTGATCCTCTGCCTTGCTTTTCTATTTATCCTTCAACCAAGACATCACTGCCCACATTCACAATTATGTGTGAGCTGCCCCTTCCTTTTACTACTGACTTTGTTGCTTCTTGACACATTAGCAGAATTGTTTAGGCTTGGGGCAATGTCTGCTTGAACGTTTTCTTTCCCCTGTGCTGCATTACTTTCTTGTGTTTGGTAGTGAGAAGAGAATGTGTAAATTCAGGAAGCCACTTCATCTCTCACAGAGTGGTTTTTAACTTTTAAAGTTACATTAAAATTTAATGCTCAGAATTAAAAATGTAATGTGTAGAAAAACGAAAAAATAATATACAGAAGGAAAGTAAGAGGTTACCATTTAGCTCACATGATCAGGTTTAATTGTACATCAGTCACCTCCAACTAAAAATGCTTAAATACCAAGATAATCTGTACCACCGTTTTTCAGCAGTCACACAATGAGTGATTACTTTCCTTCTATCTTTTTAATGTAGTGCATGAAAAGTAATCTCTAAATGGTTTTTAAAAATGAAAGAAGGGAATGCAAATAAGGTAAATTTCAGGTACAAATTTATGCAATACAGACATGGGGAGCTCACAGTTCTACAGTAAAATGATGTGTCAGGTGGAAAGTAGGACATCTCATTTCCCCCCAAACTAGCCTGTCAGTGTCCCTTTTTAAAACTGTTCTAAGATTTTATACTGCAAACTAATTAAAGTAAGTTTACCAAATATGAAAATTTGTACAGAGCTAAGGCATGCATAACTGTTTTTCAGCAGAAATTATGAAGTCTAAATTATTAAAGATGAAAGCACTCTACCTAATGCTTTTATAGTGTCCTTCAGTTAATGGTTTTATAGTACTGTGTTTGTCTCGCAGTATATTTTTATTTTATTTTAGTTAGTATATTGTGTATACTGTGCAACCGGTAAAATTAGTTGTTTGTCAGGAGAGCTGTTGCAAAGATGCTAATGTTTTCACATAGCCTTCATAGGTATTTATTAGACTATTGGTCTGTGAGGATCTTTAGAAGCCTAGCCATACATTCCCTTGAAGTTTTTAGCCCATATATTTTAAGTATGAATAACCAAGAAACAAGAAGAACATTTACATGTTATCCTTGTCCATGAGGGACAAGGATACTAAACTGGGGTGAATTTGTGGTTACCCATCCATTAATCCAGGTTACATTTGGAAAGCATAAGAAAAGGGCTTTGCTTTATGTGGAGAGGAAGTCAATTCCATTGAAGTGATATTATCTGTAATGTATATCTGTTCCTCCAACATGTTGTATTTGTGTTGCAAAAGAGGTTTAGATCTCTTAAGCAGCTGGTGTTTATGGCCCCATTGGACTTGCAAGTGTGCAGTAAGCCTGCCAAGATAGAGTCTGTTGAGGCTGTGTATGCAAGGTAGATATTACCAGTTTGACACAGATAAGTGGAACAAGGCTTTGAGACAGACTGCATAGCTTTTATGATTTAGACTCTTCATTTTCTTAGCAAAAAAGCATTGAAGGTGTCCAAGTTGTGTCTGATGTTTGGACAGGTACATACTGAAGGGGGAGTTATACTCAATAATCTACCTGATGAGTGCCGAATACAGTAGAATGATCACATACCTGAACCTGCATGCCATACCCTTAGTAATAAGTTGTGCAGTAAATACATTAACTTCTTACAGTAGTAGGTACACGGTGATTGAAGGGACAGTTTGTTCTCTACAAGGATTCCCTAGTGTTTTTAACTACTGGATCAGTTTTGAAGGGTATGTTGTCAGTGTGATAGTTACAAGAGACTTCTTGCTTGCTGAAGGAAACTATTATACATTTCTTGGCATTTATTTTTAGTCCATGGTTTTGACACCAGCTATTGCTTTGGGAAATGCCCTCTTGGAGGATCTTGGTCTCCTGTGGAGGAGTGTATGATAGCACCAAGTTTACAGTCATCTGCAAACTTGGTCAGCCATAAACCCCCTAACAGTAGCTTTGATCTCCAGGAAAATAAAGTAGCCCAGAGACTGAACCCTTGGGTATACCACTAATGACAGGTTTTTTGGAGGAGGTAGAACAGCCTACCATAATTTCCTGGATTCTTTTTGTGAGCAAATTTACTATTCCATGAATTACATAGGGATTAATATTTAGATGGGATAGTTTATCTATAATAGCAGAGTATAGTATATGTTAAATTCCTTTCTGAGGTCTAGATATGTGGTGTGTGGATTTGCCCTCATCCATTGCTTCTGTAATCCTCATGAAAAAGTCAACCAACTTAAGTAGGTAGGATCTGCCCATGACAAATCCAAACTGGCTTGGGTCAAATTTTGGTAGGTTACCTATGTCCTTGTTTAATAGTTCCATAATGATCCTTTCCATAGCCATACAGATGAAGCCAGACAGACGTCTAGGTCTGTAATTTCCCATGTCCATGGATGCCCCTTTATGCAACAGGGTGACGGTTTCTGTCCTCCATTCATCCGGCACAAAGCCTGTTTGGAAGCTGACCTTTAATAACTTTTTAGGGGATCTGTCACGTCCTGTTTTAGGCTGATCAGTAAGCAGCATGGTATGTTGTCTGGCTGCATAGAAGCAGTGTTCTTGAACTTGGATAGTGCCTTGAGGACTTGTTCTTGAACAAACAAACATGCCGGAAATGTTACTTCTTGTCTGAGAAGCAGTTTAAATTAAATGTATTGGGATTTTCTGGGTCTAGCACTCTTGGGGCACAGATTAGAAAGATGTGACAATATCAAGGAGTTTAGGCCAAAATTCAGAAAGGGAGAATTATGGATGCCACCTGATCCTCTTCATGCAGGACAGTCCCTATTTGGCCAGTTGCATCCTGAAAAAAAAACACAAAAAATGCGAATGCCCTGAAATTTTAAGTCAAAAAATATCTCACAAGTTTTCTCTAATAGTTGTGTAAAACATTCTTAGCTGAAACATTTTAAAAGCATATGAAGCAACAGGAATAACTCATTCTACAATAGTGAGCTTTTAATTTGTCAAAAAAGTGAAGTCCATTTATTTGCACTGGTTGTGGTTATGGTTTGTCCTGCAAACTTGCATGTTCCCATACAAAATGTCCAACTTTGGGCACATGAAAAGGTTGGAGGATTCACTGCTAGATGATTAGCTGCCACTTGATTGGGGCATCCCTCTGAGTTATCAACAAGTAATGTGAGTGACCCTTTCCACAAGAACTATGCATAAGTTAATTTCATTCTCTTCTGTGTATTATTGAACTTTGAACAGAACTAGGAGCAGTGAATACACTATGAAAAAACTATTTCATTGACATTAAAAGAAAAAAATGACAGACTGCTTCCGAAAGACACAGTGAGATTGTGTTTGCATTAGTGTTTTTGTGTGTTTCTTCATGTACTGAGTGAAGTCACAAGTTAGCAAAAGGCAGTATTATTCCCCTTTTAATTAGAAAATAGAGATGAGACCAGAAAGAAGTCACTTAGTATTTTTTGTGAAGATAATTCTCTATTCAACATTTTTACTTAAAATTCACTTAGAGGTGTATGTGTTCTGTATATTTAATTAGTGGTCTGCTTTATATAATATTTAAGCAAACTGTTGTATTTTTCAACTATAAAAGCTTGTGGCTGCCTGATTATTGAAGCGTATAAGGGCAACTTCACATAACTGGTATAATATAACTTTTGATATTTATTCTAAAAGAGAGACAATTTAGCTATCATAAAGCTAACATGATGCTATTGGCTTATTTTTAAGGGTGTTTAGTAATTGTGTCCTAGGCCCTTACTTGTTTAGATTGTATCTTTCAGACCTAACTTTTCATCTGAGGTGTTCTACAGTCTATATGCAGATGACCTGAAAGTGGATAAACTGATTACATGTGTTACAGATAAGGCATGTCTGCAAAAGAACTTTGACTAAATTGATAATTTGGGCACAGGAGAATAATATGCTGATAAATACATAAAAAACTAAGCATATGAGATTTAGGAGACAAAAATTGAAAGGTGAATATTTAATACAGCACATAGTGATTGAAACTGTGGATTCATTTAAGGACATGGGTATATGGGTAGATCCAACTTTGAGTTTTTATAATCATATCAACCAATTGGTTAATGATAGTTATAGAACTATAGTTTGTATAAAAAGATTTATGAAGTCTAGGAAATCAGAAATGATGGTTATTGATTTTTAGTAATATTAGACCCAAACTTCAGTATAGAATCATCATCATCCTCCTCCTCCTTTTTTTTCCCATCTTCTACATGGGGTTGGGGTATTGTGCTAACTGTCGCCATCTCTCTTGATTCAGTGCTACATACCTGCCTTCTTTGACACTCATGCCTTACTGTCACAGATCTTCTTTCACACCATCCATCCACCTCTTTGATGGACATCCTTGTTTCCTCTTACCTTCTTCCTGTCTGTCTCAAATCTTTTTCAACACATTGCCTTCTGCTTTTCTACACATTTATTTATTTATTTTACATTTGTTGACCTGGTTAGTCTAGCTGGGCATGAACCCTTTTTCAGCAGAGACCCGGGGAGAAAAGCTCCAATAGAGTACAAAAATAATTATAACATTCAAGTATAGAGATTATACAGCATGGTGTAACAAATAAAGTAAGCAATAAAAAGATTTACATAAACTATTTACAGTAAATGACTTTACAATCACAGCTGTCATTAAAAAAAAAGTCACGAGTCTGAACCACCTTAATTTGTTCTCTTTGATCTTTTCTGCAATTGGAGCTACTTTGGCTTCTGCTCTTATGTCTTCATTTCTTTATCTGTCCCACAGTGTGCATCCTGCCACCCTTCTCAGGTACTTCATTTCCATCACCTGTAGCTTCTTCATCTGCTCTGCCTTTACTGCCCAGGTTTCTGTACCATACAGTAGTACTTGTCACACCACTGTCTTGTACACCTTACTTTTCTTCTTTGGCATTCTTTTGTCATATGCAACACCTGAGACTCTATGCCAGATGGCTGCAGCCCCACTAATTCGAGCTTTCACCTCTTCATTCAGACTTCCCTTCTCCTCAAACACCCCTTCCAAATAAATGAAGCTATTTACCTGTTCCACTGTCTTCCCTTCTATCTTAATTCTCAGCTTCTTCTGATTTCCCCAGTTTGCTGCCATTACCAGTATCATATCTATGCTTAGTTTCATCCCATGTGCCTTCAGGTTTGCATTACATTCCCCTATCATTTGCTGAAGTTCTTGCTCAAAGTCTGCCTGTAATGCCACTTTGTCTGCATGCAGCAACTTTGATGATCTTCCCCCTCCAACCTGTTTGCTAATATAATCCATCACCAGTATGAACAACATTGGGCTCAGAGTTGAACTCTGGTGTACATCTCCTACTAGGAGCCCCTCTGTGAGGCCGAACACTGTTCATATTTGAGTCATTGGGTCCTTGTACATATATCCTGCACTAATTCTACCAGTGTTTCTAGGACTTCAAACCCCCGCAGTACTGCCCAGATCAGCTTTCTTGGGACCTTGTCATATGCTTTCTCCAAGTCTAGGAATGGCCAGTTGGACTCTTTCCTCATCTCTAGCTTCTTTTGTGTGTCTCACTGCAAATACTGGGTCAGTTGTGCTGCATCCTAATCTGAATCTGAACTGCTCATCTCCCATCTTACATTCTACTACTCTGTTTATCAGTCACCCTCTCCAGAACTTTCATGCAATGTGATAGGAGTTTGATGCCTCTGTACTGCCCACAGTTGTGAATGTCCCATTTGTTCTTATACACTAGCATGAGTATGCTTATTCTCCATTCATCTGGGATATGCCTTTCTCTCCACACTGCTATGAGTGCCCTCAGGAACCATTTCTCCCCTATCTCACTCAGCATCTTTATCATATTTGCTGTGATCTCATCTGAGCCTGCTGCTTTCCCTGACTTCATTTTCCTTAGTGCTATTCTTACTTCTTCTAGGGTGAGCTCCTCTTCTTCTCTCATTGTAGGCTGTTTCTGGGCAGTACAGCTTCTGTGGGGTTTTCTTCATTCAGAAGCTGCCGGAAATACTCCTTCCATCTGCCTTTGATGTCCTCTGGGCTGGTGAGCAGGTTGTTGCTCGCATCCCTTATGAAAGGTATCTGACTGTCTTCTTTATCTTTTTGTCTTTGGCTTGCAACTTGATATAGTTTCTTTTTGCCACCTGGTGAGTCACTTTCCAGAAGTTGGTAGAGTGCCTGTGATGCCCTATTCTTTGCTATTGCAACTCCTTTCTTAGATTCTTTGTTTGCCAACCAGTATTTTTTCCTAGCCTGGTTGGACATTTCTCCCACTTTTTGCCACACTCCTTTCTTTTGATGATTTCCTGGACTTCTGCATTCCACCACCAGCTTTCCTTATGTACCTTATTTCCATACCTGGCTCAGACGCATATCGGTTCTGTAGTCCTCACACATGCTGTTTTCAATCTTCAACTCCACCTATTTCCTCCTCTTCTTAGGGTGCTAGAGCCCTGAATAATTCCTTGAACTGTTGTAATTTCTCTCATGTCAGTTTCCAGGTCTTCAGCCTGGTCTCTGTTGACCTTAAAGCCGTCTGTGACCACTGCTTGCAGCTGACTGTAGCAACCAGTGGTTTATGCTGTGGACCAACTGCTTCATTGGGGACTTTGCAATCATTGATTCTACCCCAGTGCCTTTTCCTTACTAGGATGAAGTATACCCGAGTTACATGTTGGCCAGTCTTGTATGTGATCTTGTGACTCTCTCTCTTTCTGAATTATGAGTTGGCTACTATCAAACCATTTGCCAGACAGAAGTCTAGAATGGCATCTCCTTCTTTATTCCTTTTGCCGCATTTATGTGGCCCTAGCCAGTCCTCGTATCCTTTTCTGCCTGTATGGCATATGGAATAACAATATGGAAACCTTATAAGAAAACAAGCATGAATAAACTGGAATGAGTACAGCAGAAATATACCAAGGGCATCGATGGATGTGAAAATTTAAGTTATTATGAAAGACAAAAATATCTGAACTTGTACAGTGTCTCTTAAAAGTATCTAAGAGGAGCTCTTATTCAGGTATATAGGGCATTCAGAGATAACTATCTCTGGGAATGTTTGGGGTTATTAAAAAGTACTAGAGAATCATCAGACAACTTATGTACAATGGAGAGATGATAAATCAGCAAGTAAAGTAGAGTAGTATTGCTGAAACTGAATTCATCCTCTAGTCTTGAAGAGTACCTTCACGAGGTGGACCCTGTTTTTTCACAAAATCTCACCAAGACAACACTGATAGGCTGTATTTTATATAGCATATTTCATTAAAAAAGATAGGTGGGTGCAAAAGACTCAGAATAAATAAGTGCCCAATCCTGGTAGGCATACTGGTGCCAGGACTGGAAAAAATGACAGTGTAGAATCCTCAAAATACGGAAACATTCCTACAATGGGGCCAGGCCCAGGGGGAGGATGGGCCCCCCTGTTGTAGATGGAAGTAGCAGTCCACAAAATTCACAAAAACTGATAGGTGAAAGAAGAGCCATAAAGACAGTAGAGTGGACTACTGAGGATAAGAAAGAAATTATGTATTGTTACTATTATGCAGAGAGCCCAGAATTTCCAGACACAAGCTGTACAAAAAGATTGAGAGAAATTAGAGGAAAGAAAAATACTTCCACAAAAAAAACTGTCAGAAGTCTCAAAAAAAAAAACTTGTGTTCATTAATACAACAGATTTGTGAAAAATATTATATAGACCAATAAACTTTGATCTGTTTGGAAAAAGTAACATCTGAGGAAGTGTACAACTATAAACAACAAAACCTAGAGATTTTTAAAAAGTACAAAAAAGAAATATGGACATGGGAAAGAAAGAGAGATTTGATATTATGCAATATTTATGCAAAGTCGAAAGCCAAATTAATCAGTACAAAAATGGCAGCCTCAAAGATATTCAAAGAGAAATACAGGCAAAGGCATCCAGATATGGAAAATTTCACAATAAAAATAATATCACAAAGAAGGAATGTAGAAAAGAAGATTAGTAAAATAGAAGTTGAAATTATGGAATGTCTGCAAAGTGAATGATTAAGGTTACAATCACAGCATGATGAAGAAGTCCCCAAAGTAAGGAGAAACAGGAAGATCAGGAGACATCTAAAGAAGAAATATAGACATGAGAAAGAAAGAGATTTAATATGGTGCAATATTTATGTAAAGGAGAAAGCAAAACTAATCAATACAAAAAGAATAGCACCAAAGACATTTGAAGAGAAATACAGGCAGAGGAATCCGGACGTGGAAAACTTTACAATACAAAAAAATAAGCCAAAGAGAAAAAGTAGAAAAGAAGATTAGTAATGGAGAAGTTAAAGAAGTAGAAACTAAGGTTATGGAGCTCCTGAGAAGTGAAGGATTCAGTGTAGAAAATCTAATTCAGAAAACACCACAGCAGGACAGAGAAATGGACACCCAAATAAAGGAGAAACCAGTGGAAAGGGAAGCAATATGTCATTTGCCATGTGAAGATATTTTGGAGCCTTTCACAGGAAACCAGTATAAATGAAGCTGGATAGCAAGGGAAGGAACAGAAAACTGTAGCAACTCTGATGCAGTCAGTGTTGAGGAGTGATAGGCCATTGTGTTTCTGTATGACAGAACAGATGACACCAGATGAAATTGAAGAGATTGCACCACAGGAAGATGGTACTGAACTTTCTATAGAATGCCTGCAGGAAATGGAGAACAAAAATGTGCCCTCAGTTTAGAAGAAAATGACCTACGAGAAGAGTTGCTTAATTTACTAGAGATAGATAGACATATTAAGATCGGTCAAAGAAATAGACTGCAGAAGGTCAATAAAACCCAAAAAGTTAGGAGTTTGATAAAACAAATAAACACAGTAATTAGGACTGTCCATAGAGATCCATGCGATATAACAGAAGTAAGCAGGATATATTACTGTGCAGCTATATTAATAGATAAAAGTCTACAACAAGAACATAGGGTAGTAAGGGAAAGGAAGGGGAGAAATTGAATACCATCATGGAAGTATTGAATAGAGAAAACTATAAAACAAAACAAGAAGTGTCGCTGTTAGAAGAGAGAACAGATCAACAAAAATGCTCAGAAAGATAGACGTGATAAAAGCAATGCACAGTATTATAATGGATCAGAATTTATCATGCACCGTCACAAATAATAAATTATAAATATCAGCACAGGCAGAAAAAACTTAGAAGAGACGCAGCTAAATATAAAGGAAAAGTACAAAATAAGCAATTTGTTGACCCAAAAAAGGTTTATAGAGAATTGGGAAAGCAGGTAAAAGGAATTGAAAGGCCACCCCCCAAAAAACAAGAACAAATAGATACATTTTGGAGAAGTATTTATAAAGATGCTGTGGAACATACAGAGATGCTAAATTGATAAAATAAGTAAAAAAAAAAAAAGGATAAGAAGTTCAAAGGTATAGGATATGAAATGAGATGAAGTAACAGACAGAGAGATTGAAACAAAGTAAAAAAAAAAGTCTCTAATTGAAAAACCCCAGGCCCAGATGCAGTACTTAACTTGTTAAAAGCATTAACATTGCATGAAGATTTAGCCATGAGTAAGAACTATTTATATGCACACCCTGAACAGGCACCAACCTGGTTAACAACAAGAAAAGCAATGCTCCTACTTAAGAGTGAACCTGCAAGCTGCCCTAAAAATTATAGACTAATAACTTGTTTTCCAATGACGTATAAAGTATACACTGGAATTCATGCCAACAGAGTTTATCGTCATTTAGAAGAAAACTCAATTATGGCAACAGAACAAAAGGGCAATAAAAGAAGTCATATGGAACAAAGGATCATTTTTTGTTAAGTAAAATCATAGTGGAAAACTGTAAAAATGGAAAAATCTAAGTATGGCATGGATTGACTACAAAAACGCATTTGGCAGTATCCCATATTCATGGATAAAAGAGTGCTTAAAAATGTACAAGACGCATCCTACACTGATAAATTGCATCACAGTGACCATGAAACAGTGGCAAACCACTTTGCAGTTAAGCGATTCAATGCTACATACCTGCCTTCTTTGACACTCATGCCTTACTGTCACAGATCTTCTTTCACACCATCCATCCACCTCTTTGATGGACATCCTTGTTTCCTCTTACCTTCTTCCTGTCTGTCTCAAATCTTTTTCAACACATTGCCTTCTGCTTTTCTACACATTTATTTATTTATTTTACATTTGTTGACCTGGTTAGTCTAGCTGGGCATGAACCCTTTTTCAGCAGAGACCCGGGGAGAAAAGCTCCAATAGAGTACAAAAATAATTATAACATTCAAGTATAGAGATTATACAGCATGGTGTAACAAATAAAGTAAGCAATAAAAAGATTTACATAAACTATTTACAGTAAATGACTTTACAATCACAGCTGTCATTAAAAAAAAGTCACGAGTCTGAACCACCTTAATTTGTTCTCTTTAATCTTTTCTGCAACTGGAGCTTCTTTGGCTTCTGCTCTTGTGTCTTCATTTCTTTATCTGTCCCAGTGTGCATCCTCCCACCCATCTCAGACACTTCATCTCCATCACTTCTAGCTTCCTCATCTGCTCTGCCTTTACTGCCCAGGTTTCTGTACCATACAGTAGTACTTGTCACACCACTGTCTTGTACACCTTACTTTTCTTCTTTGGCATTCTTTTGTCATATGCAACACCTGAGACTCTATGCCAGATGGCTGCAGCCCCACTAATTCGAGCTTTCACCTCTTCATTCAGACTTCCCTTCTCCTCAAACACCCCTTCCAAATAAATGAAGCTATTTACCTGTTCCACTGTCTTCCCTTCTATCTTAATTCTCAGCTTCTTCTGATTTCCCCAGTTTGCTGCCATTACCAGTATCATATATATGCTTAGTTTCATCCCATGTGCCTTCAGGCTTGCATTACATTCACCTATCATTTGCTGAAGTTCTTGCTCAAAGTCTGCCTGTAATGCCACTTTGTCTGCATGCAGCAACTTTGTTGATCTGCCCCCTCCAACCTGTTTGCTAATATAATCCATCACCAGTATGAACAACGTTGGGCTCAGAGTTGAACTCTGGTGTACATCTCCTACTAGGAGCCCCCCTGTGAGGCCGAACACTGTTCATATTTGAGTCATTGAGTCCTTGTACATAGCCTGCACTAATTCACCAAGTGTTTCTAGGACTTCAAACCCCCGCAGTACTGCCCAGATCAGCTTTCTTGGGACCTTGTCATATGCTTTCTCCAAGTCTAGGAATGGCCAGTTGGACTCTTTCCTCATCTCTAGCTTCTTTTGTGTGTCTCACTGCAAACACTGGGTCAGTTGTGCTGCATCCTAATCTGAATCTGAACTGCTCATCTCCCGTCTTACATTCTACTACTCTGTTTATCAGTCACCCTCTCCAGAACTTTCATGCAATGCGATAGGAGTTTGATGCCTCTGTACTGCCCACAGTTGTGAATGTCCCATTTGTTCTTATACACTAGCATGAGTATGCTTATTCTCCATTCATCTGGGATATGCCTTTCTCTCCACACTGCTATGAGTGCCCTCAGGAACCATTTCTCCCCTATCTCACTCAGCATCTTTATCATATTTGCTGTGATCTCATCTGAGCCTGCTGCTTTCCCTGACTTCATTTTCCTTAGTGCTATTCTTACTTCTTCTAGGGTGAGCTCCTCTTCTTCTCTCATTGTAGGCTGTTTCTGGGCAGTACAGCTTCTGTGGGGTTTTCTTCATTCAGAAGCTGCCGGAAATACTCCTTCCATCTGCCTTTGATGTCCTCTGGGCTGGTGAGCAGGTTGTTGCTCGCATCCCTTATGAAAGGTATCTGACTGTCTTCTTTATCTTTTTGTCTTTGGCTTGCAACTTGATATAGTTTCTTTTTGCCACCTGGTGAGTCACTTTCCAGAAGTTGGTAGAGTGCCTGTGATGCCCTATTCTTTGCTATTGCAACTCCTTTCTTAGATTCTTTGTTTGCCAACCAGTATTTTTTCCTAGCCTGGTTGGACATTTCTCCCACTTTTTGCCACACTCCTTTCTTTTGATGATTTCCTGGACTTCTGCATTCCACCACCAGCTTTCCTTATGTACCTTATTTCCATACCTGGCTCAGACGCATATCGGTTCTGTAGTCCTCACACATGCTGTTTTCAATCTTCAACTCCACCTATTTCCTCCTCTTCTTAGGGTGCTAGAGCCCTGAATAATTCCTTGAACTGTTGTAATTTCTCTCATGTCAGTTTCCAGGTCTTCAGCCTGGTCTCTGTTGACCTTAAAGCCGTCTGTGACCACTGCTTGCAGCTGACTGTAGCAACCAGTGGTTTATGCTGTGGACCAACTGCTTCATTGGGGACTTTGCAATCATTGATTCTACCCCAGTGCCTTTTCCTTACTAGGATGAAGTATACCCGAGTTACATGTTGGCCAGTCTTGTATGTGATCTTGTGACTCTCTCTCTTTCTGAATTATGAGTTGGCTACTATCAAACCATTTGCCAGACAGAAGTCTAGAATGGCATCTCCTTCTTTATTCCTTTTGCCGCATTTATGTGGCCCTAGCCAGTCCTCGTATCCTTTTCTGCCTGTATGGCATATGGAATAACAATATGGAAACCTTATAAGAAAACAAGCATGAATAAACTGGAATGAGTACAGCAGAAATATACCAAGGGCATCGATGGATGTGAAAATTTAAGTTATTATGAAAGACAAAAATATCTGAACTTGTACAGTGTCTCTTAAAAGTATCTAAGAGGAGCTCTTATTCAGGTATATAGGGCATTCAGAGATAACTATCTCTGGGAATGTTTGGGGTTATTAAAAAGTACTAGAGAATCATCAGACAACTTATGTACAATGGAGAGATGATAACTCAGCAAGTAAAGGAGAGTAGTATTGCTGAAACTGAATTCATCCTCAAGTCTTGGAGAGTACCTTCACGAGGTGGACCCTGTTTTTCACAACATCTCACCAAGACAACACTGATAGGCTGTAATTTATATAGCATATTTCATTAAAAAAAGATAGGTGGGTGCAAAAGACTCAGAATAAATAAGTGCCCAATCCTGGTAGGCATACTGGTGCCAGGACTGGAAAAAATGACAGTGTAGAATCCTCAAAATACGGAAACATTCCTACAGTGGGGCCAGGCCCAGGGGGAGGATGGGCCCCCCTGTTGTAGATGGAAGTAGCAGTCCACAAAATTCACAAAAACTGATAGGTGAAAGAAGAGCCATAAAGACAGTAGAGTGGACTACTGAGGATAAGAAAGAAATTATGTATTGTTACTATTATGCAGAGAGCCCAGAATTTCCAGACACAAGCTGTACAAAAAGATTGAGAGAAATTAGAGGAAAGAAAAATACTTCCACAAAAAAAACTGTCAGAAGTCTCAAAAAAAAAAACTTGTGTTCATTAATACAACATATTTGTGAAAAATATTATATAGACCAATAAACTTTGATCTGTTTGGAAAAAGTAACATCTGAGGAAGTGTACAACTATAAACAACAAAACCTAGAGATTTTTAAAAAGTACAAAAAAGAAATATGGACATGGGAAAGAAAGAGATTTGATATTATGCAATATTTATGCAAAAGTCGAAAGCCAAATTAATCAGTACAAAAATGGCAGCCTCAAAGATATTCAAAGAGAAATACAGGCAAAGGCATCCAGATATGGAAAATTTCACAATAAAAATAATATCACAAAGAAGGAATGTAGAAAAGAAGATTAGTAAAATAGAAGTTGAAATTATGGAATGTCTGCAAAGTGAATGATTAAGGTTACAATCACAGCATGATGAAGAAGTCCCCAAAGTAAGGAGAAACAGGAAGATCAGGAGACATCTAAAGAAGAAATATAGACATGAGAAAGAAAGAGATTTAATATGGTGTAATATTTATGTAAAGGAGAAAGCAAAACTAATCAATACAAAAAGAATAGCACCAAAGACATTTGAAGAGAAATACAGGCAGAGGAATCCGGACGTGGAAAACTTTACAATACAAAAAAATAAGCCAAAGAGAAAAAGTAGAAAAGAAGATTAGTAATGGAGAAGCTAAAGAAGCAGAAACTAAGGTTATGGAGCTCCTGAGAAGTGAAGGATTCAGTGTAGAAAATCTAATTCAGAAAACACCACAGCAGGACAGAGAAATGGACACCCAAATCAAGGAGAAACCAGTGGAAAGGGAAGCAATAGGTCATTTGCCATGTGAAGATATTTTGGAGCCTTTCACAGGAAACCAGTATAAATGAAGCTGGATAGCAAGGGAAGGAACAGAAAACTGTAGCAACTCTGATGCAGTCAGTGTTGAGGAGTGATAGGCCATTGTGTTTCTGTATGACAGAACAGATGACACCAGATGAAATTGAAGAGATTGCACCACAGGAAGATGGTACTGAACTTTCTATAGAATGCCTGCAGGAAATGGAGAACAAAAATGTGCCCTCAGTTTAGAAGAAAATGACCTACGAGAAGAGTTGCTTAATTTACTAGAGATAGATAGACATATTAAGATCGGTCAAAGAAATAGACTGCAGAAGGTCAATAAAACCCAAAAAGTTAGGAGTTTGATAAAACAAATAAACACAGTAATTAGGACTGTCCATAGAGATCCATGCGATATAACAGAAGTAAGCAGGATATATTACTGTGCAGCTATATTAATAGATAAAAGTCTACAACAAGAACATAGGGTAGTAAGGGAAAGGAAGGGGAGAAATTGAATACCATCATGGAAGTATTGAATAGAGAAAACTATAAAACAAAACAAGAAGTGTCGCTGTTAGAAGAGAGAACAGATCAACAAAAATGCTCAGAAAGATAGACGTGATAAAAGCAATGCACAGTATTATAATGGATCAGAATTTATCATGCACCGTCACAAATAATAAATTATAAATATCAGCACAGGCAGAAAAAACTTAGAAGAGACGCAGCTAAATATAAAGGAAAAGTACAAAATAAGCAATTTGTTGACCCAAAAAAGTTTTATAGAGAATTGGGAAAGAAGGTAAAAGGAATTGAAAGGCCACCCCCAAAAAAAAAAAAAAACAGATAGATACATTTTGGAGAAGTATTTATAAAGATGCTGTGGAACATACAGAGATGCCAAATTGATAAAATAAGTAAAAAAAGGATAAGAAGTTCAAAGGTATAGGATATGAAATGGGATGAAGTAACAGACAGAGATATTGAAACAAAGTTAAAAAAAGTCTCTAATTGGAAAACCCCAGGCCCAGATGCAGTACTTAACTTCTTGTTAAAAGCATTAACATTGCATGAAGATTTAGCCATGAGTAAGAACTATTTATATGCACACCCTGAACAGGCACCAGCCTGGTTAACAACAGGAAAAGCAATGCTCCTACTTAAGAGTGAACCTGCAAGCTGCCCTAAAAATTATAGACGGATAACTTGCTTTCCAATAACGTATAAAGTATACACTGGAATTCATGCCAACAGAGTTTATCGTCATTTAGAAGAAAACTCAATTATGGCAACAGAACAAATGGGCAATAAAAGAAGTCATATGGAACAAAGGATCATTTTTTGTTAAGTAAAATCATAGTGGAAAACTGTAAAAACGGAAAAATCTAATTATGGCATGGATTGACTACAAAAACGCATTTGGCAGTATCCCATATTCATGGATAAAAGAGTGCTTAAAAATGTACAAGACGCATCCTACACTGATAAATTGCATCACAGTGACCATGAAACAGTGGCTAACCACTTTGTAGTTAAGCGATGATAAAGGGCAAATTATTATTCCAGGGATAAAAATCCAAAGGGGGATATTTCAGAGTGACTCTCTGTCACCACTGCGCTTTTGCCATGCACTTAACCCATTAAACTGTCTGCTTAACAGATTGGGTCATGGCTATAATTTGCTCTCAGTAAGCAACAAAGTGTAAAGACTTCTCATCTTCTCTTTGTCGATGATTTAAAACTGTATAGCTCATCAGATGAAAAACGAAAGCACAACTGCAAGTAGTCAAAACTTTTTCAGATGATATAAGAATGTAATTTGATCTTGAAAATGTGCAAAAGCAACCTTTAAAGCAGGAAAGCTGCAGCACCAAGAAAACATCAGTTTGGGACAAGAATGTGATATAAAAGAACTTGAGCAAGAGGGAGTGTATAAATATTTGGTAATTGATGAAGTATCAACAATAAAACATGAACAATTGCAAATAAAACTTAGTAAGGAATATTTTAAGAAGACTTAACTGAATTTGCGCTTCCTGTCCTAACTTACAGTTTTGGAGTAATTGACTGGCCCCAAAATGTGTTGCATATCTCATTCCCTCCAGTACAGCTCTTTTGATTGTGTACCTTTAACACCTAGTGGGCGTGGCTTGAGCCTTTAAAAAATAAAGTTACCACCTTACAATTCTAACAAATACTCATTGACATAGGTCAAATATCAATACAATTGTGTTTGTCATCACGTATGCTTCAAGATAAAATATTCTCATACCTTGTACAGGGCATGGTTTTGGAATTATTAATGCAAATATGAACAAGCAATATTTGACGCCTAGAGGAGCAGTAGGAGGTAACTGCAGATGCACCTGGAGGCGTCACTTGGATGTAATGAGATAAATTAGACAGGAAAACAAGAAGGATACTTTATGCTCATCAAATGATTTACAAAAATCAGTGCATACCAAGATTATATATTCCCCATTCCAAAGGAGGTATGGGCCACCTTGAAATTGATTACATGTATAGATCAGCATTCATGGGACTGCATACATATCTGCTGACCTTGGAAGACCCAAACGTAGTGAAAGTTTTGAAACATAAGGAGAGTAAATCTAAGATGATTTCCCTTCTTAGTCTAGCAGAAGCATATCGGTGTCAAGTGGGAATGGAAATCAAAGCAGAAGTAGATAAAAATCAGGCAGCAACTGAATGTGCCAAAAAATAAAAGAAAGAATATAAGGTGAAGGATCAGATGAGAAGGCAATAAGCATGGAAAATGCATAAATATAGTTGCAAGCATAGAAAACTCCTGGAAAAACCGCATGTTGATCAGGATCGAACACAGGAATTGTTAAGGAGAGGCAAATTTAAATTAAAAGATGAAGGGTTAATATTGGCGGCCCAAGATAATGGGCTAGGTACACTTTGGTTTACAAAGTCAATTGAACATGTGGGAGAAATAGACAAATGTAGGTTTTGTAAAACAGAATTGGAAACATTTGCACACCTTGTTGCTGGTTGTGATATGTTAATGGTAGAAGGACTGTATACTAAAAGGCATAATAATGTGACAAGACTGTTGCACTGGGGATTGTGCAAACATTATAGTATTGAAGTAGCTGAAAAACACTGCAACATGAGCCACAAAGCATCATAGAAAATGATGAAGTCTACATCACATGGGATCACCCATTACCAACTGTTCAAAAGACAGATGTGAGAAAACCAGAAGTAGTGGTCCATGAAAAGAAGACAAAAGTAGCATTGATCATTGAAATTGCTACACCCAGTGACTACAGTGTCTTGCATAAAGAGAGACACAAAGTCATAAAATATCAAGATTTGCAAGCAGAAATGAGAGCAATGTGGAAGATATCCAGACAGTGCCAATAGTAGATGGAGCAACAGGTCTTGTAAAAAAGAATCTACAATCATATTTAGATACATTACCAATACATGTAACTCTGTACGAATTGCAGTAGTCATTACTGGGCACATTGTGGGTACTACGAAGAGCATTTCTGGCTGACATCAAAGATTGAAACAATACTAATTTTGTGAACTTTAATCATACTTTGACTTAGGAATGGGGTCCATTCCCATCATGGTATTAGAAACACAAAAGATTTGGAGAAATTAAAAAAAAAGATTCTGTAGGAATAAGAAGTGTACTAACTGGTTCTCTAAGAGAGCAGATGATGCATGGAACAGACTACCAAATTACATTAAAGCAAGTACTAGTTTAGATAGTTTTAAGAACAGCCTGGACACTTATTATGGGAACAAGTATTTTGGTATATTGACAGGCTAGAAGGGCATTAATGTCCATACTTGAAATATTTATATGTATGTATGTGTCCTTGGAGTGCCGGACTGACTTGGCCCCTGACAGCATGGCAACATAGAAGAAACATGTGACCCCTTCTGGAAAGCATTGTGTTTGTAAGAGTGTAAAATACTCTAAGCCAACATATAGTTATTTTGGTAAGGTGTAACTGCAGGACACTGAGGTGAGTGCAGAGGGTGAAATCTTGGGAAGCCAACAGTTATAACTCTGCTGCCCAGCCATACAATGTGAAGCTTATCTGGATGAGGCATGTACTGGGCATGTCCCAAAGCAGCAATGCACATTTACTGTGAAGGTCATTCTTGACACATTAGTGGCAGTGGTGTGCATTTTGTTAATTAGACATAAATAGCTTGCAGAACAGTTTTCTCACCAGGAGGTGTATGCACTTTTGCACCTACAATGTAAATACACAGAAGTACATAATTCATAATTTATTTTCCAGGTCAAATAAGTTAGGAAACAGGTGAAATGAGGTCTGGAGGTTATGAAAATATATCAGTAATGTAATTAAAAGGGAAAGCCACATGCTAGTCTGAGCCAAGGATAAGATAGTAGCCATCCTGTTTGCATTTGAACCTCACTGGACTGAATCTGGAGACAAACTGATGGTAGTTGTAAGTTCAGAGCATGAAGCAGAAAAGCAGCTTATTACACTTCCACATGATTTCAAAATACAGCTAGAAATGGAGAAGCTGGAGCTAGAAATGGGACATCTGGAATTGATGGAGCTAAGAGAATGAAATAGTTTGAGGTGCACATGGAGTGGGAGCACAGAGAAGCAAAAGCTGCAGATAGTGAAGAACTGTGAAAAATCGCACCAGCATGAGAACAAGATGCTGTCTGTTTGCGATATGCATATGATTAACAGGGGTAAAAACTCAGTTGTGGATGCCAAGGTTAGTACTAAATTGCTTCTTCAGTATAAAGAGATGAATGATTTTGATAGTTTTATTTCATGATTTGAATGTATATGTAGTCAACACCAAACAGACCAGGTGCAGGGGATTAAAGGTCAGATATGAAAACATTATGTCCTTTAATGATAAAGAAGTACTTCAGAAGTTAGACAGTGGCAATACAGCTGTGCTCTGAAGAAAGCTGCTAGGCTGATTGGAACATTTGCCTTGTAATGAGGTAGTCAAGCACAAAATGTAAGAGCTACTGAAAATATGGTTTGCCTGTGTGGGTTGCTTTGGTAGCATCATATACTGACCTCGTAAAAAGTGGAGGCTAACCTTATTAGTGCTGAAAGTTTGTTCCAGGTTTGAGGTGCTACATAGCAAGCTCTTAAAAGAGGGTAGATTAATTGGAATTTGAAAGCTGCAAAAGCTAAGTGGCTAATGACAGTGAATGGAGAGTTCTGGAGATCAAAACCAGTCACATTTTCTTGGATTTTGGTGTCTTGTTTTCATTAATTTACTATGCAGGTTCAAACACAGGTTTATTTAAGGGTGGAGTTCAAAAGACAGTGATCCTCCCACCCCGTCACCTTAACAGCCTGAGTTGTGAATTCCATTAGTATTGGTGCTAATATGTGCCTGTATTTTATTTCATTTTTCTTGGGAATTAGTACCTTAATTTTAAATGTTTTACTTCACTTGAGTTTGTAGAGCATTTGATGTTAAGTTGTCTATCTCGCCTTCATTCTTGCTGGATGGGTTCGGAGCCGACCTCGGCTCCGACTCGGCCACTCTAAAAGCTCGAGAGTTGGTTCCACCGGCTCGAGGCTCCCCTTATATCCCACAATGCTAGGCGAGAGTTACCTCAGATCTCGTTTGCCGCTACAGCGATCGAGGTGTTGGTTTTCTACCGGCTTCTTGGTAAGTGTATTTTCAGTAAAGTTAGGATACTTAAACCCTTATATTTTTAAGTTTAACTACTTTTCCTTAGTTTAGTGGTTCTACCCTTTTTTCTTAAAATCCCGTTCTTTTCCCACAAGAACTTAAAGTTCTCCCTGCCCTTCAGGCCTTTCCCCATTCCTAGTGGTGTGTGTGTGTTGCTCTTAATTAAAACTTAGTTAATTGTTTTATTTTTGAGTTTTAAAATAAGATAAAGTGTAATCAGTGTGTCTGACTGAGTGCGTGTGGTTACACTTTTCTTATTCTAGGATGTCTAAAGACACAAGGTCTCAGGCTTCAAGAAGTGTGATGCGTGCTGTCAGAAAATGTCTCTGACAGGCGGTCACACTTCTTGTGTCTACTGGGGGCCTTTGCCTGCAGGACTCCTGTGCTGTATGCCACGGCTTCAGTCCCAGGGTCCTGCAGGAAAAGAAAAACAAGTTGATCCTAAGGGGTCTACTTAAGCCTGAGGATTCCTTTCTGTCTCTGGGAAGCCCTCCAAGGCTTCTAGGTCCTCGGCTCCAGCTACTGAGCCGAGACCTAAAACTTCTAAACTCTCGTCTGCATCGGCTCCGGCTGGAGCCAGTGAGTCTCCCAACTTCTGTGGTTCCCTCGGCTCCGGCTGGAGCCGAGGTATTAGATCACCTTGTCGGCTCCGAGACCTTGAGCCGACATCTAGGAAGAGATCTAGGTCACCATCTCTTGGCTCCGTTCATTCGCCCAGCATCGCCTCTGCTGTCTGAGCGGGCCATAATCACTCCTCTAGGTCATCGAGGCTGTTGGATCATGACCTTCAGAGGTAGTGAGTCGACTTCTTAAGTCCGAGGCACTGGCCCAAATGCTTCAAACCCGACTCATCAGTCGATGCCTGTCCCTGTCCATCAATATATTTCCTCCTCCGACTCCGTTGAGCTCGGAGCCGGGCGTCATCGGAACCGAGACTGTGGGAGGCGTCGGAGCCGATACAGATGTCTTCGGCTCCGTCGTCAGGCTCGATTTCTTCTTCGAGGAATCTCGGCGCCGGACTTCCTCGTCGGCTCCGAGGGTGAGTGGCATCGGACCCTTGTCCGACCCGCTCTCCTCTCGAGCTTGGCGCTGAGTTCGGCTCCGACATCGGCCTCGAGCCATCACTGTCGGTGCCGAGGGAGGTTCTCTCGGAGCGGAGACCTCTGGCTCTGCCTGACAGGGGTGCGTTCGAGGTCATGCGGGTGTGTTAGAGCCTGGCTCTACTCCACAGTCGGCTCCGTCCGCCCTCCCTCTGATTGCCTCAGGTCAAGTCGACTCACTCCTCATCCCGGACCGCAGAGAGCCAGCTCCTCAGGAACCCCCGTGGGGATCTCATCCTCTCGAGGCCTCTCCAGATTTGGCAGAGGAGCCCCCTTGGAAGAGGAAGTGTAAGAGGAAACACATTGACTCACCTGAGTCCATCACATCTGACACAGATTTAGAGGATTCGAGGGTTCCCCGTTCCTTCTGAAGATGTCTCCTTTGCAGACATTCTGGAAATCCTCAAACAGAGGGAAATTGGCCAGCCTCAACCCTTGGGAGGATGAATCTAATGTGTACCTTGAGGCGTTTGGCTCTCGCCCTTCCACCTCCTGGGTGTCCCCCCCCCCCCTTGACCCCCTCCTCCCGGTGGTAGCTAAAAAGGCATGGGCGGCTCCTGACTCCGTGGACCCCACTCCCAGGAGACCCTCCAAATTTATAACGGCACCAGCAGACAAACAGTTCTTGACAAAAGGGGTTTCTGTGGATGCTATGGTGGTTGCTGCTGCCACTAAGAAGGAACTAGCTGATCCTTCAGTACCTGTCCATCCACCTAACAAGGAATCTAGGTCCATGGACAGGTCACGAAGCGGATGTTCTCGCCAGCGACATTTGCTATGCGTTAGCTGAACTACCTGTGTCATTTTACTCGTCTTCAAAGGGACTTGATCAAAGAAAGCGGGTGACATGTTGAAGGACCCTACAGCTGCGGGTTTTCAAGATAAGATGAACACTCAGCTGGCTACCCTGAACTCCATAGCCAACTCCTCCATGCCTCCTTTCTTATGCTGATGGAGCGAGCAGGGCTGCAGGGACAGGTGTGGCCTTACGTAGGCATGCCTGGATGCGGCTATGCAATTTTGCGGACCCTTCAAGACGCGTCTTTCACTAATTCCCCGTTCATGGATCATCTCTCTTTGTTCCTCAAGTGAAAGAAACCTTGACTAGGTGCGAGACTGATGGCAAGACTCTTTCTGCCGTCGGAGTCCGTTTTCTCCTTCTAGGCCTTACCCCAAGGCCAGAAAAGTGGGAAAATGTGGTTCCGTAAACAATCTCAAGGGACTTAGCCTGGCCTTTGAGAGTCGGTTTCCGCCAGAGGCAGAGGCGGGAATAACAATGGTGAGCGTAGCCCTCGAGGCAGGGGCTCCACAGAACCAGAGCAATCGAGAAGTTTTTCTCTGATAAGCCCTTTCAGCATCCCAGAGGTGTTGCTGACTGCCCACCGGAGGCAGTCGGGAAGATTGTCACTGTACCCAGAAGCCTGGCTATCCCTGACTCAAGACAAATGGGTACAGTCCGTCATTTCAGGCTATTCTATTCCCGTTCGCATTCCAAACCGATCAAAAATCCCTTCCAGATGTTCCACCCGCTCAAAGGGATCTTGCAGCTTTGGAAATTTCAAAGCTGCTTGCAAAAAGAGCAATTCAGCCAGTTCAGCAGACCAGCAAGGATCCGGAATCTACTCCAGGTTCTTTTTAGTTCCAAAGAAAACAGGGACTGGAGACCAATTTTGGATCTCAGTATCTTGAACAAGTCGGTCAAGAAAACAAGATTTCGGATGGTCACGCTGCAGTCCATCCTTCCCTATTGGGAAAAGGAAACTGGATGTGCTCTATAGACCTTCAGGATGCGTACTATCACATAAAAATGAACAGGCGCTCCAGAAGATTCCTCCGCTTCAGGCTGGGAACCAGTCATTTTTCAATTCAGGGCCCTGCCCTTTGGTCTCACCACTGCCCCGGTGTTCACCAAATGCATGGCAGTGGTAGCTTCTCACCTGAGGCGACAAGGATTCCAGGTGTTTCCATATTTGGACGACTGGCTCCTCACAGCTCCCACCAAGCATCTCCTTCTGATGGCCAGGGATTACACTTTTCACATTTGTCAAAAAGTTAGGCATTTCAATAAATTGCGAAAAGTCTGTTTTGTCGCCTCATGTCGCACTATTACCTTCATAGGCAAAATCTAAACACAGTAGACATGTCTACGAGACTAACAGATCAGAGAATAACAGACATACACAAACTGGTCTCACTCCTTTTCAACAACAACAGAATCAAAGCCAGGTTAGTTCTGAAAGTGTTGGGAATTATGGCGGTGACCATACCTCTGCTTCCATTAGCCAGATTCCATGAGAATCCTTCAATGGATGCTCTTTACACAATGGTCATACCAGCAACTTCCAATGTCCCACACCATTATGATCACGCAGCGTGCAGAAATCATCTCATGTGGTGGATGTCTTCCCTCAGCTCTTATTGGGAAGACCTTTGTTCCTCCCTCCGGTTGCTACTCTGACAACGGACGCCTCCTGATCGGGTGGGGGCATTATCAGGGCAGGACGGTCCAGGGCACATGGCAACCAGGCGAATGCCACTTGCACATAAATGTTCTGGAGATGAGAGCAGTGCTTTTAGCGTTGCAAGCCCTTCAAGACTCTCTTCCCTTGGGAACGATTGCAATCCAGACAGACAATATGTCTGTAGTGTGGTACATCAGCAAACAAGGCGGAACCAGGTCCTACCCCCTGTGTCGAGAAGCACTCAGATTGTGGCAATGGGCGATTTCTTCTCAGCGGTTTCTGATAGCAACGCACATCCCGGGAAGTCCAATCAAATCGGGACAAGTTGAGCAGAGCTATCCTCATGCCTCACGAGTGGTCTCTGAAAGACTCTGTTGTGAGAGAAATTTTTCTCAAGTGGGGTCAACCTTGCTGCGATCTTTCTGCTCCCCAACACAACCGCAAGTGCAGAGATTATTTCACTCTATTCCCTTTACCAGGCCAACCCAGCAGAGACGCTCTAGTCCAAGTTTGGCCGGGGACTTCTGTATGCATTTCCTCCCTTCCCACTAATCTCTCCAAGTGATACAGAAAGCTATCGCTCAGAAGGCCTCGTTGATCCTCATTGCTCCTTACTGGCCTCGACAGGTGTGGTTCCCTTTCTACATCAATTTCTATTGGGCGACCTTGGCATCTGGACCTAGTTCCAGATCTTTTGATCCATCAGTCGGTCAGTTTCATCGCTCCCTCCCCTCTCTGAACCTCACTGCTTGGTTCCTCCAGTTCCAACCTTAGCCAGGCTTCCTCAATTATCTCCTCTGTTCGAGATATTTTGATAGCTTCACATAAATCTTCCACTCGGAAGATTTATTTGAGTAGTGGAAATACTTCACATATTGGGCTCAAGGAAGGGACATAGATCCTTTCACTGCTTCCATCCAAATAGTCCTTGATTTCCTAGCTGAACTCTTCCATGCAGGTTCATCTCCTTCTACTCTTAAAGTTCAATTGGCAGCTATTGCCAATGGGTGTGAATTTAAATCATGATACTAGAATGGAATTTAATGAGTTATTTAATGGGTTTGGAATGAGCTTTATAAAGTTACTAGTTAGGAAAAATGATGAGAAATTAAGTTGTATAGTTAGAGAAATAGACAAGTTAAATAATGATATTGTGACAGATCTTTTGTTTCCTCAGTGGAAAGAATTATATGAAAAACAGTATAAATTAGCAGATTTTAAAGCTAGTAAGATATTTGAGAGAAAACGAAAGAAAATACAACGTGATTTGGAACAATATCAAGACAATAGGGCATATATATGGAAGTAGGAACGTGGACATACATATAGAACGAATATGAGTGAAAACAGGAATGGTTATAAGGATACAGGAATGAATTTTCAGGGGGGGCGATATTACACACCAGCAAGGAAAGAAAATTACTATCAAAGGGACAACAAAAGATAGACAGTAATTCTAATGATTATAATGTAACATATTCAAAGGATGAAGTACTGGATGTTACTAGTAACAACAATAATATTAATACGCCCATTATTCGAGATGTGGAACATATAGCATTGGTACACAATGACATAAAGATATTTAATTACACTACTTTGAACATCAAGGAAGAGTATTTTTCACTGTTTGAAAAAGGTATGAAATATATGCCTACAGTAAAATTTCATTTAGTGGATGTTTTAACAGATATTAAATTATATTGCCGTAGATTAAATTTAACGTTTATGTTTGAAAAAGAAAATAAAATTATGTTACCGAATCAATTAAGGAAGAAAAGTACTTTTATTCCTGCTCCACATAAGAATGTAGTAAATTATGAGGAATGTGTATGTCAAGATATTTATGAATATAATAAATTGATTAAAAAGAATGAATTTATAGATAATTTAAATGTAAATGAAAGGAAATGTCTGGTTGATTTAATAAATAATAATGAAATAAGAGTTATGAAGCCAGACAAAGGGGCAGGTATAGTTCTTTATAATAAAATAGATTATATTAACAAAGTACAAAGTATATTAATTGATACAGGCAATTATGATATTATATCGCAAAATGAAATTAATATAGGACATCGTAAAATAGATTTAGCTCTGGATGAGTATTTAATGGACAATAGGATTACTCAGGATACCCACAATTTTACAAAGGTTGAGTTCCCATTATTAGCTACAATAGTGAGTATCCCGAAAATACATAAGGATATTGCTAATCCCCCATTTAGACCAATTATTTCTGGGAGTAGATCAAAGACATTTAACATAGGGGTAGTTATTGACAGGTGGAATAAGCACATATATGAGAATACGTCACACTTAGTTAAAGATTCTTGGATGTTTCTATCTCAATTAACTCCTAGTAGATGGAAAAGGAGTTTGATATTTATAACTATTGATGTTATAGACCTCTTTTCATGCATACCAAGACATGAAGGATTGGATTATTTTTGTGATAGTCTCAGAAGATATTCAAATTTAAGTTGGGACCATATCAATTTAATCACTGATATGATGGGCTTAGTACGTGAGCATAACTATATATATTTTGAGGGCGATTTTTACAAACTGACGTGGGGGGTAGCCATGGGTGCCTCCTGTGCACCTATTTTCGCCAATTTAGTTATGCTTCAATGGGAAAATAAGTACCTTTTCACCAGTACGTATTACCAATATGTGGTATACTACACAAGATTTCTGGATGATATGTTTTTGCTGTGGGATGGACCCATAGAACTTATTGATGAGTTCGTAGATTATCTCAATACAAGTACCTTTTTGAAATTTACATATAATATTAATACAGAAGGTATTGCATATCTGGATCCATATATTAGACATATGGATACAGGTTTTCAATCTGAACTATTTAGAAAGGAAATGTTCTCTAATGGCTATCTAGATTGTACAAGTAATCATCCTAAACATATTTTAAGAAACATCTTTAAGGGACAATGTATAAGGGTAGCAAGGATGACGTCAGATTATGACACAATGGTTAGAGAAATCAATAATATAAGAAATATGTTTGTTAATAGGGGTTATCCCTTAACATTATTAGATGACATATCGACATATATTATTACTGAATGGGGCAATAAATATACCTCTATTCTAAGTTATTGGTACAGAAAAAATTATTAGGAAGAATAAAGTGAGTGATGAATTTAATAGAGTATGTGTATTGACTTATACACCTCATGTTAATTATGTTAGAGAAATTCTGGAAAAATATTGGAATAAATTAGTAGGAGATGAAGAAGCCAAAGGTGTAGTAGGAATAAAACCTTGTATTGTATATAAAATGGGTAGAAATATAAAAAATGTATTGAATGGCTTGAATTCTCAGAAAATGTCCACAAATACCCATACTAAAAAATGTGGGTCTTGTAAACAGTGTTGTGTAATAAATGAAGCAATTGGATGTAGATTAAATGATGTCAATAGTACTTATATAAAGTTTAAAAAGGGAAACTGTAATAGTAGGAACATAGTCTATCTCGCTAAATGTACAGTATGTACTGCTTTCTACATAGGGAAAACAGAAAGACAGTTTAGAAAGCGTATATATGAACATAGGTATAAGATTAAGGTTAAAGATACCAAAAATGCGTTGTTCAGACATATTAAAGAGAAAGGTGATACACATAATTTCATATTTGGCATCATTGATTATGTAAATATATCGCCGTGTGGTGGTAATTATAAAGCCTACCTGGGTAGAAAAGAAAGTCAGTGGCAAATGTTGACAAATGCCACAAAATTTCCTGGCATAAATGATTTTATTTCCATAAAACCTTTTTTACAGTTATTATAGCATAATAACATTGTTATTTGAATTGTTATTTTAATTGCAACAATTGCCTTAATTTTAACATTTTAATATAGTGTATGCACTGATAGCATAAATTGATTTTAAAGTATTTATAGTGGATATACATATTTGTGTGTTAGAAAAATAGATGTTTTTTGATAATAATTGTAGTAGCACTTTAAATATTGTTAAGAAGTTTAGCGCTTGAATAAAATGGCGGCAAAAAGTTTTTAAATATGTCATCAGCTGTTAGTATTATGGTTCTGAAGAAGTCTGTAGTATACAGATGAAAGCACTTAACTGTTTTTATATGCTTGGAGTGTGATTAAATATATATTCCTTTGTTGTTCGAGTCGAGTTTCACTTGTACCGTAATGCTTAGTTGAGACATAATTTTGTCCCTTGTGAGTTTATTCTTTAATGATAAAGAAGTACTTCAAAAGTTAGACAGTGGCAATACAGCTGTGCTCTGAAGAAAACTGCTAGGCTGATTGGAACATTTGCCTTGTAATGAGGTAGTCAAGCACAAAATGTAAGAGCTACTGAAAATATGGTTTGCCTGTGTGGGTTGCTTTGGTAGCATCATATACTGACCTCGTAAAAAGTGGAGGTTAACCGTATTAGTGCTGAAAGTTTGTTCCAGGTTTGAGGTTCTACATAGCAAGCTCTTAAAAGAGGGTAGATTAATTGAAATTTGAAAGCTGCAAAAGCTAAGTGGCTAATGACAGTGAATGGAGAGTTCTGGAGATCAAAACCAGTCACATTTTCTTGGATTTTGGCGTCTTGTTTTCATTAATTTACTATGCAGGTTCAAACACAGGTTTATTTAAGGGTGGAGTTCAAAAGACAGTGATCCTCCCACCCCGTCACCTTAACAGCCTGAGTTGTGAATTCCATCAGTATTGGTGCTAATATGTGCCTGTATTTTATGTCATTTTTCTTGGGAATTAGTACCTTAATTTTAAATGTTTTACTTCACTTGAGTTTGTAGAGCATTTGTTTTGCACTACTCCAATTCCATTGACACAGAAGAATCTACTAATTGATGTGTAAGTTTTAATGTTGCTGTTTCTTGTTTTTTATATGATTTTACATCAACAACCATACTTTACATCTGTTACACTCCATAGTGCTGTTTGTGTGAAATATCCTGAAAATCCTGAGTAACATTTGAATGCCTTGTTAATTTCAATGATTATAACATGTTGTGTAAGAAAAAATGACAGCCACCTAACCATTATACTTGTTTACATTATGTAACGGATGTACTTACTCCAGTAGTGAACTAAGACAGAATCTTGGTTCTAGGAAATAAGACTATCCGGCGTATGATCCGTTTTATGCTAGATGGTTTAGGACAAGGTTATTTAGTAGTCAAGGTTTAGTTATTGCATAGGGTTTGCAGAGAGAGAGTTGGTGATCACCTTCTAACCAGAAAGGTACAAGTACGCAAGAGAGTTTTTCCTTGCACTGCATATGGGCACAAGGAAATCCAAGAAGAACAGTTTAAATCATGATAGGAGGTTCTCAGACAAGGGGGCAAGCCACTGGTTCCAGAACACACCAACGTCGTTGGGTTAGGTGTTTCAGGTGTAACCAAGAGGGGCATGTATGGCTTAAGTGCCCACATCAACAGAATGTGGAAGAAAAACCATGTAAGGGAGCTAGGAGACATGTCTCTCTCTTAGTGGTGCGTTGTTTTGAGATAACAGCTCTTCCAGACTACAGAATGGCCTGTATTGTATCCTAGTGGAGGAAAAAAAAAACATTTCTGAGAGGTATACCACATCATACTTAACTTGTTAAGCTTAACAGGTTTTAGAAAGGATCATTTCTTGCTCTGGTAATCCACTCCAGTTAGAGCCATGGGAGGGGCATCTATTCATACATCACTGGCCAAAATTTACTTGGATGGGGGGAGGCTCACCGAAGTAAACAAGCAGAAATGTTTGACATTCTTGCAGATGTTTTAAACAGGAAATTATTTTGATCATGCAGCAGTTTGTGTGCAATCCACAGTATTCAACCAGGCATGGCAACAAGTGGATGGTTATGGCAGCATTGGTGATAACTAGGCCAGCTCGCATGCTGCCAAAAGAAGCTTGTCATGTGGCTACATAAGAGTAAGAGCTAGGCAACAGCAGGAAGCTTTTAAAAAGATACTGAACTTCCTTTGGAAGGGGAAACCAAGGATCTTGGAGAAAGAGCTGAGACAGGCACATCTGTCATATCCCACCTTATAGAACTTGAGGGATGTTGCTATGGGGGCTCTAGATTCTCAGGGGCAAGAGGAGTATGTATTAAGGGACAGTAGATTATTGTACAGAGAGTGTAGTCCTGAAGGGGGGCTTGACCAGATAGTGTGCACACCCACCAGAGGTTCAAACATACTGGATATGATACTCACTAATATGGAAGGGCACCCCCCCGTGTCATGTCCTCACTGATGAGGTTGGAATATAAAGCTGTCTCCTTTGAAATGAAAATCAACTGGATAACCCCAGAAAGCCCTGTAACAATTTAGAATTATTCCAAAGCCAGATACAACCTACTAAGCAAAAGTTTGTCAAATTCAGTGCCCCTCCCAACCCTGAGTTTACTGAAACCTATACAGAATAGTTAACAAGAGACCCTGTCCAGTGATGTAAATGGCTGTTTAGAGGTTTCTGTACCTTCTAGATGTTCATTCAAAACAAACCACAATGATGGAATCCCAGTCCTGATAGGGTAAATAAAAAGAAAAAAGTCATGACTAAAATCAGGAAGAACAACTCCCATAATGATAGAAGCTCTCTAATTAAACTAAAAGGGAAGCTTAGAGGATTAATTAAGTCCAACAAGGTCAATTACAAAGTCAAGATACCATCACAGGTTAAGAAAACCACAAGACCTTCTACAGCTTTGTCAGAAGCTTCAAAGACATCACACAGCATTGTGCCAAACTGGTGGTCAGTGGTCCCACTTTCACTGAGCAGAGTGACATAGCAAATTTGCTGGCTGACAAATTCATCTAAAATTTCACTCCTACTCCCCCCTGCCTCCCCGTGAAATAACTACTAGCATAACCCCACCAACTGTTTACTGGAAGCGGGTCCTAGCAGCATTTGCTAAGGCCAAAAACACATCCTCATTGGACCCTTACGATATCCCAGGATGCTACCTAAATAGCTTGAAACATAACCTGTCAGGATCACTTGACTCATTTTTTTAACTAGAGCCTCAAAATGGAGTACCGCAATTTTTTTGTTGCAATTTTTTTTTAAACTAAAAGCATCTTTATTGAATTTTCACTTCTTACATATGCAGTCATACATTTATATAAATGAAAACAAACCATACTGACATATTTTCAGTTGCAAACATTATACATCACATATAATCTTCTATAAAGTAATTGTAAATCAAGCATTATATAGCCAATTCAATTCTTGCCTCTCTTAAAAATCATTCCTCCTCCAAAACATTATTCTGCATGTATTGTTCCACAATTCCCATTTTTTTCTATGTAATTTGCTCCTACGCTTTTCTAAACATCCCATTTCCAGGTTATTTTATCTGTTAATTACTGTATTCAGTATTTCTAATACAGTTGGTTTAGACTTTGATTCCTTTTTCTAGTAATTTTATTTTTGGCAGCCACCAGAATTAAACTCAGCAAGGTCTTAATTTGTATAGGCAAATCGAATCCTGTATCACAGCTCAAAAATAATTTCCTTAGTTACACCAATTTGCTGACCTTTATTTCTGACAGAGTAGTCTGCAGGAAGTTTTTAAAGTCTGACAACTCATTAAACTCCCAAAAAATATGTTCCCAATTAGTTCTTTCTTCCTCATCACACATCCAACATTTGATATCTATCTTAGGAAAAATTCTTTAGAGTCTGCTTGGAATATACAAATACCTAAGCAAACACTTACAAGCAAAAATCCAAAATTTAGAATCTTTTACATATTTGGGAGCCATGCATATCCTCCCATTGTTTCTTTGTGAATTGCTTATCCAGTCTATCTTCCTAATCCTTTCTAACATCCTCTGATTGTTTCCTATAGTCGTCATGCAATATTTTACATGCCCTACTAATTGCCCCTTTTCAACAGCACCTTCTGTTCTAGTTTCAACTAAAAACTCTTCCAGTGCTGGTCCTGCACTTAAGATCCCCCTATTCCTTTCTCCCTTTTTCTTTGTCTATATTCTGATATCCATCCTTGATAGTGAAGGCAGCCAATAGCCTGCAGTCCAAATGTATCCTTGGCCTCTTTCCATTCTATTACCTTTCCCTGTCTTATTATTTGCTCCCCATACCCTGGTTCCTTTGCCACTTTTCTCCAGTAAATTCCAGCTCCCTCTTGACTACTCTCTGTACCCCTAATTGCAGTCATCCCTATCTGCAAAATCTCCTTTCTCTTTTCCCATGTTGGTTTAGTTGTTAGAATACTTTCTTCTACTTTATGAATATAATATTCTGTATGGCTATTGTTATTCTCCTTAAGGATCTGCACCCAGTATCCCAGTCTCTCCTTATTTCTTGAGCCCCCCTGTTTAATCCTCATTCCTTTCCACTTTGAATTATAGCTTTCTGCTTGCGATATGTAAATGAGGCTTAACTGTGTAGCTTAGACATACCTCTTCAAATCAAGTAATCCCAAACCACCTTATTCTTTTGGAAGGATCAGCTTAAATCACTTGACTCTTGGCTTCTTCCTGTCCCAGATAACATCCTTCAACTCTTTATTAAATGCTATCCACAACCCCTCCTCTGGTTGATAAAAATATGTCTGACGTGGGTATAAATCTAGAGAGACTAAAATTGTTTGCACTGCTTGTATCTTGATATTATCCATAAAACATAGTTTCCAATTTTTCAGTTTTTGTATTATCTTTTGCTTAGTCTCTTCCCACATATCCTTAACTGCCATAATACAATCATTTTTTTAATCCATACTCTTTAAGTACTTAATTTTATCATGTTTCCATAAATATGGGTATTTCTGAACCAATTTGTGTGTGGGTACATAATTTACAGCTATTCCATTTATTTTATCTTCATTAATTCTGTATCCTAAAAAGTCTTGAAACTGACTCAGAATGTTCCACAACACTGAAATGTCATTTTCTGGTTTTATCAGGTGTAAAATAATATCATCTGCAAATAAAGCCAGCTTTTCTTGACTTCTATACCAGTAATATCCTTGAATTTCTGAGTCCCATATTTTCTTTGCCAGTGGTTCTAAATATAACATAGATAACAAAGGGGAAAGAGTACACTCCTGCCTGGTTCCTCTGTCAGACAAAACTTATCAGAGAGTAACACCACCACTTAATTTTTGTGTCCGAGCCCTTATATATCCTCCCAATCAACCTTATAATTTTATCACATATGCAAATCCTTCCATTTCCCTACTCATAAAATCCCAGCTTGCTCTGTCGAATGCTTTCTCTGCATCAAGACCCACCAACAACAATGGTATTTTCTTGCATTCTGCTTCCCTCTGGATCATCATTGTCCTATTAATGTTATCAAATGTTTGCCTGCTCTCCACAAAACCACACTTACCCATATCTGTCAATGTTAGCATCATCTTCGCAATTCCTTTGACCATTATAGACATAAACAAGTTATAATCATGGTTTAGAATTGAAATGGGCCTATATGAAGATGGATCTGATGGGTCTTTACCATCTTTAAATATTGCAGCCACCACCTCCTTTTTCCAGGATGTAGATGCTTATACTGTTAAACAAAGCCTTTCAGATCTTTATTAATGTCTTAACTCCTAGCTTCCAAAACTTCCACAGGAATATCATCTGTTCCTGGGGACTTTCCTGTAGATTGGTTATATATCAGCATTTTTATCTTATCCCCTCCTATTCTAAGTGTTAGTAACTGAGCCTTATCTATGTCTAAACATGGCATATTTAATTCTTCCAGAAACATTTTTATGTGTACTTTTTATTGATTTCCACCTTCTCTGCTTTATACAGACTTTCTTAAACTTTTCAAAATATTTCTTATACCTCTACTGGACCTGTGGTTATTTTCCTTGTTATAGGTTCTCTAATATTGACAACAACCCTTTCTACTTTCTTTTGCCTGAGCAGTCATGCTAAAAGTCTTTGTGCTGTGGAGTTATCATAAAAAAGCTGCCTAACAGCAATCTTTCTAAACTCATGCATATTACTGAGGTTGTCCCTTAATTTCTCCTTAGCACTCTGCCTCTTTTTGTTCTGTGAGATTTCCCCCTATTCTGCAATACTTTAACATTTGTCAGCCCCTCTAAATAATTATTGTTACTTCTTAACCATAGCCCTTTTTCTTTTATTTCCACTATATTTTTAAACTTCACCTTAATTTTATCCCACTCCCTACCTATATTTTCAGAAGACATTTCAATCTTCCTTTATAACTCCCAAATAATTTCCACTACCCATTCATTAACTTCCTCTCTGTTTAACAGGTAGGTGGGGAAGCAGTGACTCATTTTTATTTCATTACCCTGCATTTTTAGTTTATCTATTATTGGGACTTGATTGGAAGTACTTATTTGATGCATATCAAAACTTTCAGTTAAATTCCCATGTTTCTGTGAAATATAATTTCTGTCTAGTCTAACCCAGTTTTTGTACCTTGAGGAATAATAATATGTAAATTCTCTCTAAGCTTTTACTACTGAATTCATATCTTCCATAACAATAACAAATATGTTCATAAATTTCTTCAAAAATCCACCCACTTTTGCTGTATTTTCCCTTCTGTGCCCCCCATACACATCCTCACTGTTGCAAATCAAGTTCCAGTATCCACCTATAAGTAATATTCCCTGCAGAAAGCTGATTATTTCTCCCAGAATTTTCTTAAGCTCCATTGTAGCAGTTTTATGGGGAATATAAATACTTGACAGCATAATCTTCCTCCTCCCTTGCCACTAGCCACTTAGTACTACAAATCTACCATTATTGTCTTTTTTCTTCCTCTATCACTATTGGAGCTCCTTTTGCAATTAATATAAGTACTCCCTTTTTCCTTTGTTCCAGATATTCCACTGATTAACCATCCTAAAATCCTGTCTTATCAAATTCACATGCTTATTTCTTTCCAAATATGTCTCCTGTAGTGGTTATTTGCACTCTGCATTGTAATATAGTTCACTACTCTTTCTGTTTTGTATATGTCTGTAAAACCATACACATTTAAAGATAATATGGACAGTATATTCATTTTGATAAGTTATTATTCCCTCCTGTTACATACAACAATTTTTAAGTGTCTCGTTTCAACTTTTGTGTTACATGCATACACTAATATTTGGCAAGCTGATCTTTTATGTAGTCGTTTCTTGTCATATCCATTTGAACCTATGTCATATCTTACAAGACTTTTTGTTTTGATGAAAACCCTCAAAAAAAAACACACACACACACACACACACACAGAACCTATTTACTTAATAGTAATGCACAAAACAATGTACATCTTCAAATAATGAAATTTAAATCTTCTAATAGAAACAATTGTGCCAGATTGATTTCTGAGTTGCTTTTTTTCTTCCTGTTGACCTCCATCTGTCAACTCCATTCTCTGGTTCATTTCCAACACACTCCTTACCAGTGGCAGCTGGTGACTTCAAATCAAAGGGGAGCTGCAGGAGACAGGTGAATGAGTGGGGCCAATGGGAAGGGGTGTGGCCATCTAGAAAGAGGAGGAGCTATGCTCAAAACCACAAAAACTGTAACTTTAATTAAATATGCTGCCCTTGGTGCCAACCTGTCATTATGAGAGTCCAATCAAGACAAAATTAAGTGTAGAAGAAAAAAATATTTCAATGCGTTAGCTGCATGACAGCTTATTAATATCTAGATGGAAACAAAAAGGTTGTGAGGCATGAAAAAATAAATTACTTTTTAAATACATTACTGGAATGCCAGTCAAAATCAAGTATAAGATAAACAAGCAGCACTCAACTCAAACCACTTCTTGCACTGCAGTTCTAATTATAATTTATATTCAGCTTTATTAAAGTACCAAGTGACATGCTGAAAGTAGCAATCTCTGTGATACCCCCACTTGTAAAAATGTTTCTTATCCCAAAAGACCTGCTGCCTGACAACTATCTACTTGTTTCATGGGGAAAACATGATCAATGTAAAAAATGAAAAGCAAACAAGAAACAAGCTCAAGATACATTGCTTAAAGGATTACTGCACAGGTGATGGGCCACACATAATAGATTGGCATTCTGTTTGGTTTACAGGTAAAGCCTACAAATATGACTGCAAGTCTCCAACAAATGTAATGAGCTTCTTAAAATAATGTAATCCTGTCCTTTATTACAAATACTGTTATATGCATTTCAATACCCAAGGTTTATACATTATCCAGTTATGTAAGTATTCTCTGCATGGCAACAACAGAAAGGCTTTCAATGTTGGCAATTCTTTAACAGTATGCTTATTAAAGTTTACTTGCATCTTACAACCTCAGGCAAGCTTACCTGATGGTCATTAAAGCATTGCTACTTAAACACAGAGCAACAGGCACTTTCTGAGTAATAATAAGCATAAATCAACAGTATAAAAATATGACAGAAACCAGAACATTCTGCAAAATCAAGGACAGAATAAAAGTAGCACTTATGTGTACCTTGGATGGGGGGAGATACTCTGCACATTTACACTGCATAACTGCTCCTTGCCTTTCTTGGAAACATATAGAGTAACTACATGGGGGAGTGGGGTGCAACAAGTATGTCACAATTTGAAATGTCTCTGGCTGACTGTGATGGCCCTGACACATTTGACATACATCTCAACCTCAGAACGAGAAATATGCACAGAGCCATACATAGACGTGGGACAAAGGTCCAAAAATAAGGACAATTTTTAAATATTGCCCTTATAAACTTAGAAAGATAATAGAATGGTAGGTCTTGCATTAGTATGAATTTTCTGAAAGTTACGAAATCTGAATCTCAAATGTCTGTCATTATTTTCTAACTTCAGTCTTTAATGATTTGCCACTATTTTGTCAAAAAAACACAATTTTATGAAAAATGGACCAAAAATGTGATGCAACAATATAAAATATCCACACAATACAGCTGGGAACCTGTCAAAGAAGGGACACTTTTTTTAATATTAGTACTGCTAACTTGAGCAGCTGACAAAATAAAAGAATCTACATGCATTTCTGAAATAAAAATAATCTATAACTCTGATTATTACAGTTATTTCTTAATTGTAAGCCCTCCACATTTTCTTCCAAAATTGCCATTTTGCGGCAGGATTATTAGGGGAAGAGCAACATTTTGAGCCAAAATTGGGGACAGTTGAGAGGTTTGGATATGCCTAATTCTACAAAGCAATTTATTTGCACGTACCTCTCAACCTGTTAATGCAGGAAATCTGGACAAGGCCTAATAAACTGGGAGAACATATAAACAGTACTATGAATTGTATAAACTGAGACAATTGATAGAAAAGCAGGTCTTGCTTTAGCATGCATTTTTCTGAAGGTTATGAAGTCTGAAACTCAGTGTCTGTCATTATTTAGTGACTTAATTCCTAAATTATTTGGCAGAAAACCACACATTTTATGAGGAACAAACCAAAAATAAGAAGCAAAAATCTATTCATTCTGTGAAAATCTGGACAGTTGAGAGGTATAGTTCAGCCGGGGCTGTCTTTGAGTTTGCTGCCCTTCCCCCTCACAAAATCATGGTCGAATGGAGCCTCATCCCTGCAACCATTCCAACGAACCATTACTTGGCTATTTCACCCCATTTACAATAAACACTAATGTGCATACTGCTTTACTTCTATGATGATTTGGACTTCATTAAAAAGTTTTATTTTGCATTTTACAGCACAAACAGTAAGACATCTGCTAAATAAAGCAATGCAATCTCACAGTGAAAACAGACTTAGCATTAAAACTTATCTGCCATTGAAACTCACATTCATTGAAACAGCATTGAAACCCACATTCAAAGAAAATACATTTTGCCAGTGGCAGATAAAGATTAACTTTGGGCTATTTTCAAATCATAGACCCCTTGGACACTAAACATACACGTGGTCTTTGATACACCTTCCTGATAGTATTAAATTGTATTCCTTGTACAATATAGTACAGTTGTTAGAGGGCGTTTTAAATTTGTCTTGAACATTTTTCCAGTAAATAATGAAACAAAATGCATGCACCAATAATGACAAAATTGCCCAATTCAGAATATTTTTCCAGTAACAATGAAACAAAATGCATGCACCAATAACGACAAAACTGTCCAATTAAGAACATTTCTGTCATAAAAGTCTACTCAGACTTCTGCAGTCCACCAGTATCAGTAAATATGCATAATCTCTGAAGAAGTAAAAGTCATCTAAATAATTCCACATTAAAGAAATCTGTAACTAATGAAGAGGTTGCTGCTAGCAAACAACTTTATATTTCATTGTTTCATCTACAAATAAAGTGCCTGTTGCCCTTGAGGAATAAATTGCCTAAGTTGCATTAAAAAAAGATAAGCTAGTAATATTGCAATAGGGAATGGATGGCAAACTGATAACAGGTTCATAGTTACTAGGTATCTTCACCAAAAAGGACTGCAGCATCCACCCATATTACAATACAGTACAGTATCAGCAATGCATCTACCTCCTGTGGGAGTAGAACCCGCAGCCTTCTGCATCAAAAGCAAGTACACCACCTATTGTACTATTGACAATGCAAGCAAACTCAGCATAAGCAGCACTAAACGTTTGTTCCCCTGCAGCTGTCAGCTTCTTGTAAAATCTACTTGACACTCAGCTGCATCTCTGAACTTTGCAACACAAGAAATCTGGAAAAATCCAAAATTTGTGGGGGCAAAAGACCAAAAAACAGGGACACATTTTCACATTTTTAAACATTGTTTGTATAATGTTGGAAAGTTGTTAGAATAAAATGCTGTGTTACCACCATACATTTCACTGCCAAGTATTGAACCCAGGACCCTGTGCAAAACAGTCAGAGCAACATACCACTATGCCAAATCATCTGTTTTATGAAAGAAAGGAAGACTGAAACTTAAATGGCTACCATTTAGTGAATTCAGTTCTCACCATAGCTGTCAACATCTTAGTACAAAACACCTGAACAAAGCCAATAATGGGGGAATACAGCCCCCAAACATATTCAGTGAGTTCAGTTATCACCATAGCTCTCAACCTTGGCACAAAAAACCTGGACGAAGCCAATAATGGGAGAATACAGTTCAAAAAATAGGGACAAATGTCCATTGAGGACACTAGAGCAAACCCACACAAACACAGGGAGGACATGCAGACTCCACACAGAAGGCACCCCAGCCAAGAATCAAACCAGATAGCCTGTAGCTGTCAGGCAACAATGCTACCACTGCACTACTGGCTGTGTTAAGTAACAAAAATACAGAAACCACAGATTTTATGAGGAACAGAAAGGTGGCCAGGGAGGTCTCGTTGGGTTTGTATACTGAAATAAGATTTTGGTGGCCTGATCTTAGGGGGGAGAGGAGGAGGGAAAGAGAGGCAGAGATGTTTAGATAATGCACAGGGCAAGCAGTGGGTTTAAAGTGTGCAGTTTGTGTGCAGTAGTAAGTTGGAAGTGTCGAGGTGATTTAGGAGTTCTAGCCATTGGAACAGACGGAGGCAGATGCGTGGTGTGTGTAGATGCGACTTGGCGGTAGGTAGTGGTGAGTGTTTGTCTTGTAGCTAAAGAAAGTTAGCGATTCTGTGTAGCATACCGAGAAGCTTCTGGGGTTTTATCTTTTTATCTTTAGTTGAATATGAAATTTCGTGTTCATTGTTGATGGTAACTCGAAAGTAGTATTTGCACAACTAACAACTTCTTTCTATTGGGGAGGCTGAGGGATGGGAGATTTTGAGGGGATGGCTTATCAAGAGGGGAGAGCTTGAGATATGAGATATTGAACAAACATGAGGCAAAAATCTGCAAATGTTTTACAAATGGTGGTGGGTGGGGAATTCAGGCTCTTGCCACTTGGGCCCAAGGTACAGGGTTCAAGCCTTATTCTCTACACACCACCATGTAGCAACTAGGGCATTTCACACACACACACACACACACACACACACACACACACACACACACACTAAGCACGTATGCGTGCGTGGAGTTCTGGACTGCCTAACACAGCAGTCAGGAGTTTTGGGACTCATTTCTTTGTTTTTTATATTTTCTACAGTGGGGGGTACTCGCAATTTATTTTTTTCTTTTTACAGGTGGGGGGGTTGCAGTCCTATAGCAGGAGCCGCCCCTGCTCCTTACTCTTCTAGTCAACTGTTCTGCTTTTTTCTGTCTCTCAAGCATTCTCCTTTGGAACATCAGTAAATGTTTCACTGGCATAGTCTTTCTTTCGGCTTTATTATCAGAAGAAGAAGAATACCTTTCTGTTTGATAGCTCACTTGTTGTTGGACAAACTTTTGTATTTCCTCTTTAGCATGTTCTGCATCAAAAATGATTTTGACACTCCAGGAAGAAAATATTCTGAAAATAGCTGGATACAGCAGCTTGAATCTCACCTGCTTCTTGACATTACTTGATTTCTGGAATAAATTTCCTCCTCTTCTGCCTGATGTACAGTGTGTAATCATTTCCCACAAATGCTGTACTGTCTCCCACTTTTAGTACTTTGTCCTTCTACTACAGTATTTTCAGAATCAGTTCTTTCTGCTGGTAGGATTGCATCCCTTCTATTAAATGTCAGGGTTGCTTTCTCATGTCTAGGTTTGGAGTATATACACAATGTGCCCTTTCAGTCAGTAACCATCATTGTGGAACACCAGTCCACTTGCTTATTTTTGTGTTCATAAAATATAATACAGTCTATTCCTTCCAGTTTCTCCAGCACAGCTGAAAATCTCAGGTTGCACTACATGCTCTTATTGTTTGTTGAAATCTCTTAGTGAGCAGTCTCATACTCAGTCAGCCCTTCTCCTCGCTTCATCTTCCAGTTTTTGTAGTTTCATCAGCTCATCTGAATATCAGTTTAAAGCTTCTTCCTTTTTTCCAGCTCCTTGTTATTTGAGTTGATATACTCCTTCAGTGTTTCATTTATTTTAATCATTTCTGAGCACATTTGACTTTTTTTTTCTCTAGATTACTGGAAGTCATGTTGTTCACCAGAGCCGGAGCTTGAACTGCTTTTTGCTAAACAGGTGCAGGATTCTTTCCATTCTTTCCAGCCAGTGTTTTTTCCTCACCTTTTGTGATTGATTTTCTTTCTGGTTCTATTAATTTCTTTTTTGCTGGCATCCAGGCAGTGCACTTACTAGCCAGTTACTGAAATTTACACAGAAAGACAAATTTACTTTCTTTTCTTAGTTTCTGTTTTCACATTGAGAGAGTTGAAATTAAGCTGTTACTTGGTGTGCAGCCAACATAGAAGTCTAAAGACTGCAATGTTTATCCCATTTCACAAGGGTCAACCATCAAACTACCACAGGAACTGCAGACTAGTCTAATATGCAAAGCCATGGAATCAATTATCATGAAAGTGATCAGCAAGTACAGGCAACCTTCAGACACTGGATCCAACCCAGTTTGGCTTTTTCAAGGGAAGGTCATGCCCACTAAATCTGGTGGACTTCTTTGAGAAGGTCAACAAGAAATCAATGAGGGAGAAAAAGAATAGTTGTGTAAAATCTTACCATAGTTATAGATGTACTTCTCTTCTATATGTTGCAATATTCATAACACGAGGTAGTCTGCCTCCAACTGACTCGTATGTCTGGCCAGTATACAAAAGTCTAATGCTACTGTCAGGTATGTGCGACGCTGCACATCATCTAGCATACGTCGGTCATAAAGAGACATCGGGAATAAAAGGATGTCAGCACATACCAACCTCAGAACTGAATGTCACAAAAGCACCAGCCTGATCTTTAGGTGAGTAAAACATGCCACCAGGGGCCATGCAAGTATCCAGTGGGAAGACAGGGAGAATAGTAATGCTGCCGCATAGAGAAGAGAAGGACATCTGTGGTTATGGTAAGATTTTACGCAACAATACTGTGTCCTTCTATTCATTTGCTGCAGTATTCATAACATGAGGAAGAGTGCCAAAGCTCATGCAGAGGAAGAATTGGGCGGAGGAGCAGAAGCATTTTCCACAAACCCATGCAGAGTAGCTCTGGCAAACCCAGACCTGGACCTGGAGATGACATCTAGTTTATAGTTTTTAGTGAAGGTATGAACAGAAGACCAGGTAGCTGCCTCCAGGATAGAGCAGGTGTCCAAGCATTTAAACAAGACTCCAGAGGAGGACACTGCCCTAGTGGAATGTGCTCTAACAGGAGAGGAAAGATTTTTTTCCATTGGCCAAATAACAGAAGGAAATAGCTTTAGAAATCCAAGAAGAGATAGTCTGCTTGGAAACAGGTTGACTCAGGATAAGAAATAAACAGACATTCAGACTTATGGATAGGATTGGGTTTATTCAAGTAGTATCTGAGTTGCCTGTGCATGTCTGATGTGTGTAAAATCCTCTCACTGGAGGATTGAGGAGAAGGGGAAAAAAGTTGGAAGGTTGACAGACTGATTGAGAAATAACTCATTAACCACACTGGGCATAAAGGAGGGTTAGTGCATAGGAGACCCAATGGAAGACTGTGAAGGGGAGGTAGAGATTTTAATTCAGAAACCCTTCTGGCAGAAGTAATTGCCATGAGAAGAACAGATTTCCCGGTGCAGTGTTGTAGAAAAGAGGAACTTGCTAGCTCAAATGGGGCCACTGTAAGTTTCTCCAAGAAAAAAATTGAGATCCCAAGGAGGAGGAACTGGTTTCCTTGGTGGTCTGATGTGAAGGATGCCTTTTAAGAACAGTTTAACTTCCAACAAAGAAGCTAAAGGTAGAGACACAGGCAGATATGCAGAGACAGTAGAAAAGATGGGCTTTAACTGAAGAGCAAGACAGCCCACTCTTCATCAGTTCACAGAGATAGGACAAGACCACTGGGACATCCACTAACAGTGGTTGTAAATCCTTTTTGAGACACCAGATGGAAAACCTTTTCCATTTGGAAATGTAGGATTTCCTAGTTGTGGGTTTTCTGGCCTCCTGCAGAACTTGAAGCACATCCTCAGAAAAAAGGTGTCTGAAGGGAATCAAAACCCTATCAACCACATACTCAGGTTTAAAGTTGACATCTGTGGCTGTACTAGGGTTCCATTGTCCTGTGTGAGTAGGTCCATCCTGTGGGGTAACTTGTGGTGATTGGCGTTGGCTAAATGTAGAAGGAGATGGAACCAATACTGTCTTGACCAGAAGGAGGTAACCAGCAAGATTTTTGGTTGATCCCACTGGATTTCAGCAGGACCTTTTGGAGAAGTGGAAAGGGAGGGGGTGCATATAGAAACATCCGCTTCCAAGAGAAAAATAGAGCATCCACCTTCCATGCCAAAGGATGTGGGATTCTGGCACAAAATTTGGGAAGTTGTCTGTTCACGGGGGTGGGCTAGAGATCTATCTATATCCCATCGATGGACCAGGTCCAAAAACACATCCCAGTGTAACATCCATTCATGGGATTGAGTCATGGACCTACTGAGTGTGTCTGCCACAACATTCTGAGTTGAGGGAATGTAGACAGCCTGAAGAGAAGCTTGACTGTGCAAGCCTAGCTGCCAGGCCTGTAAAGCCAGTCTGCATAGGAGGTAAGACTTTGCCCCCCCCCATTTGTTGACATACCACAAGACCGTGGTGTTGTCTGTGAGCCACCTTAAGACCCCTGGAGAAAGCATAGGCTTGAAAATTTTGAGGGCAAAAATCAAGGCCCTCATTTCCTTTATGTTTATGTACTCCTTTGTTTGGAGTGGAGACCAGACATCTCTGACCTTCAGGATTCCATTTCTGCACCCCATCCTAAATCTGAAGCATCTATGTACAGCTCCTGCATGGGAAGAGGTGGTTGTAAGGGCAGACCTGGATTAATTGTAACCTGAAACATCCACCAGTCTAACTCCCTTTTCAAGAAGGGCAGGAGTGGGATAACAAAGTCCAGAGGATGGGAGTGTTGCATCCAAACTGTCCTTAAGAACCACAGGAATTTTCTCATGTGCAACTTGGCTAAGGGGAGCATGGGAATGGTTAAGGCCATATACCCCAGGAGGCATAGAAAGTCCTGGGCAGTCAGAGATTGAAGGGACAAAAGGTTCTGAAAATAGGAGATAAGGGACAGGACCTTTTCTGGAGGTAAGGAGGTGAGCATCCTGTCTGTCTGAATTCTGCATCCAAGAAAAATGTGACTTTGAGAAGGAGTTAGAGTAGACTTCTGATAGTTTATCATGAAACCTAGAGTCTCCAGGAGAGACACTGTGAGGGAGAGGCCAGGTCATCTAGGTAAGGAAAAATCTATATACCCTGTAGTCTGCAGTAGGCTATGACAGGAGCTAAGCATTTTGTGAAGACACTTGCTGTCATAGACAGACCAAAGGGCAAAGCAAAGAAATGAAAATGTGAGGAGCAATAGAAAAGCAAAGAAATTTCCTGAATGGGGATATGAAGGTAGTCTTCTTTGATGTCTAATGACACCATAAAGCCTGGGGAAGAAGAGTGGGTAAGATTAATATACAGAAGATGGGAACTTTCAGAAAAGTATTTAGATGGTAGCGGTCTAGAATGGGCCTCCAGTGGCTGTCCTTCCTGGGAACCAGGAACATCCTGGAGTAAAATCCTTTTCCGAATTGAGAGAGCTGGACTTCCTGAAGAGTGCCTTGAGAGAGAAGGCTGGATATGACCTGGGGGAAGAATTCCAGTTGTTCTTTTGGGTGTTATGGAATACCCCTGAAAGAGGGAAGAGTTTTGACACCATGAAATATCCTTGTTGGATGATGGAAAGGACCCAAGAGTCCTGAGTTATCCATTTCCAAGCAGGGAGAGAGGTGAACAGACATGGGAGTTGATGGATGAGCCTGGAGGTGGATAGATTGCTAGGCTTAGACTGAAAGGGCTGTATCTGAGTTGGAGTAGAAGCAGACTTTGAAGGGATTTGTTTCCTGGAATCCTTCTTACCTTTGGTAGATGGTGGTATAGCTGCCTTTCTGACAAAAGCGGTTTTGGTGGGGTAGTTCCTCTGAAACGTGGGAACAGGAGAAACAAATATATGTTTTAGATCTTGCAGCTCCTTGCCCTTTTCTTGTAAAGATTTGAAAAGTTCTGCAGCCGAGTTTCCAAAAAAGGCTTTGTTGTCCAGATGGGGCATCCATGATCTTAGCTTTTATATCATCAGGCAAAGGTTGAAGCCTGAGCCATGAATACCTCCTCAGGACAGACCCAGGTACAGCCACCTTAGCTGAAGGCTCCACAACATCATAACTGCACTTAATGGAGGGCCTTGTAACCTGGGCAAAAGAATTTAGAATGGAGGAGAGCTTAGCCTTGGTGGGAGAATCAGGGATCTCAGAAAAAGCTTTCCTGCACCTGATAAGAGTGCTAGGGAATATTTGGCCATATAAGTTTGATAATTAATTGCCTTGAAGGCCAAAGTAGCAGAGGTATATACCTCCTTCCCTAATCTCTCCATGACTGTGCTCTCCTTATCTGAGGGAACCAAGAAGATAGAAGACAGTAATTTGGATGCCTTGTCTGCTGAGATTGAGATAGTAGCTAGGTCTTCAGAGGGGGCTTTGGAAAGGAATTTGGAGTCCTCAGGCACCTTATAAAATCTGTTTGGGTGCTTGGAGGTTGGGAGTCAGGGCACTTAAAACCAGCTGTAAAAGCATCTAAGAAGGCCGGCAGGGCAGGGGGAATGGCAGATGGAGAGGAAGAATCTATCTGTAGGAGGTCATAGTACATGCATGTCAGACACTTGGCAGCAGTCCCATTTGAAGAACTCTTTCACCTTTAGAATAGTTTCCCCAAAGGAGCTATCCTCCCCAGGGGAATCTGTACTATTAGATTCCTCTTCTGGAGAGGTGTAACCCAAGGTGGAAGAAATTTGAGTCGAATAAGCTAGGGATTCCTCTCCTGATGATTCCTCATCATCTGAGGAAATATCCTCAGAGGCCGTCTTTAAGGTAGTAGAGGGAGGAAAGGCAGGAGAAGAGAAAGAGCTGAGGTCTGACGTAGGGCCATAAAGGCATTGAACAGGCCTTGGGAGAAGGCCTGCCAATACTATGCATGACCATGGGGGACCAGAGAAATATGTTTAGTTTTGATTTTTTTTCTTTTTAGGAGCTTCCATGTGGTGGAAGATGGATGGGCCAGATGTCAGCCTGCACTAGACAATGTCCGTAGGCACATCCTCCTGCATGATGATTTAGGTGACACTACATGGGCCTTCAGTAATTATAAGCCGTGGTTCCCCCTATGCCCACATCAGATGCCTGCGATTCCCTAGCAGACATGCTAGTAGGGTCCTTCACGGCATCCTCTATGGTACCCATCAGAGGAGCATCTACTGACTCTGGGACAGCCTCTGAGCCCACATTGGCCTCAGGAGAGATGCCCAGAAGAGAGGGAGCAGCAGGAAGATCAGGCCATGGCTTCTTGGCCTTTTTAGGTTGTGGCACATCTGAAGGGCCCGAAGCTGCCTCCATATCATGCGTGAGACATTTAAGGCACTGATTCTCAAGATATAATTCCAGGGAAGCTAGATGGCTGTGAAGGATTTTGGGGATCAAGGCCTTACATATAGTACAGGTGGTATAGTGATGGTCTGGGCTTAAGCAAAACAAGCAGAGATTGTGTGAGTCCTTATGTGGAATTTGCCTTCTACACTGACACTTGCCCTTCCTAGTTGACTTGTAATCACAGCACAATACGCTAGCCAAAATTTAAAGAAAAACCCCCAACAGGGTATTTTTCTGAACCAATGTTCACAACTTATCTGGCAGGCAATGACCAGAGCAGAAGATTGGACAAGCGGCAGAAAAGTTCTGAGGTTGGTACATGCTGACATCTGCTTTATACCTAACACCCCTTTATGACCAATGTACACAAGCTAATGTGCTGTGTCACATGTACCTTACAGTAGCATTAAATTTTTGTATACTGGCTGGACGTACGAGTCAGCCGGAGGCAGACTCCCTCATGTTATGAATATGCAGCATATGAATCGAAGGACATTGGTGCATACTGCCTACCTGGACCTGGCTAAAGTGTTCGCTAAAATACCTCACTCAGTTATAGTTGACAAGCTCACTGAACCGGGCATAAACACCTACATAACTTTCTGGATTGCCAGCTAGCTCACAGACAGGACCCAAGAAGTCAAAAGTGGTAATATCACCTTCACTAAGAGGTCATTCACCAGCAGGATTCCTTGGGGCTCTGTGCTGTGACCGTTCCTATTTGGCATCTACTTCTTGGAGGAAAAGATTAATATCAAGGGCCTTTGGTTGACCATGTTTGCAGAGGACTGCAAACTGGGAGCTGTCATAGGTTTCCTCATGGCACAAAGTCTTACAAGAGGAGAAAACTGCCACCTAGGCAAATTAATCCATTGATAAGACACCCCTAAAAATTGACCCGGTAGTCTGGGATCTGGGAATGTATGTAGAAGGTAATCTGGCCTTTGTATAATTAAGAACATGGCATCCAGGTCCAAGGAGGCCATAATACCACTTTATTCGTCCCTTACCAGACCCATTATTGATTATAATTCCCCCTTCTGCGTGTACCTGACCAGACATGCAACAGCTGAAACTCCTACAGAGGCTCGTTACCAGGAGAATCCAGAGTATAAACACATTTTTCTGTATGGATCGCCTTAAAGCCCTATCTCTGTACTTGGTCTCCTACAGGTTAGTAAGAGGTGATCGGTGCTTGGCATACAAGGCATTCTAGGATCCAGCTCTATTGAAACTTCTGCACATCTACAAAACAAACAGCATCTGAACCACTAGATCAGATGTCTATTTTCATCTGATTCAACTTTTGGGTTGTCAAATCCAGCGGGTCCGAGCTTTGTGCCTTATACCACAGTACTGAATCTGATAGCTCTGACTCCTCCCTTACCCACGATTCCCTCCTTCTAACTGATTTCCCTGAGGTCTCATTTGCTGCCTCTTCAACCAGTTGTGTTCTCTGAAAGCTCTGAGCATTCGCTATAAGTAAAAGCATATTTGTTTATATTTAGTGCTGTTTTTCTTTTATAGTGCATTAGATTGAAGTAGTTATTGGTAGGTTCAGTTAGCATTAATGTTATTGTTTAGGCAATTTTTAGCATTTTTTTTCTGGGTTTTTTTTCTGTTGTAGAACCTTCTAGTACAAGTAGTGTTGCTTAAATTTCAGCCTCTTATAATAAGAATTTTTTTCTGCTTCAGTAGATAATTTTCATATAGTTAGATATGGAGATATTTAGAAATATATACTTACTACTCTTAGGATGTTTTTTTTTCAGTTACTCAGTGTGATATATTCTGTTGTGTGTTTTTCTAATGTCTGAGAAAACTACTGGTTTTAACAAGTGTTCAGCTTGTGGATACAGAATCCCTCCTCAAGACCCCCTCTCTCTTTGTCTCTATTGTTTTGGTGCTTCTTACCTTCCAGATAGTTGTAATATCTGTGCTGCCTTTGAGCTCTCAAAGGCAGGAAAGAAAAATTAATAATTAAAGGTTTGCTTTCCCCTCAGACTGGCATGTGAAGTTAGACAGTCTTCTACAGCTCCCACTTCTGAGAAGAGACAGGAGAAGGAGAAAGACAGACCTAAGAAGAAGCATCAAGAGAGATCAGCAGATGAAAAGAATCAGGAAGATAAAAAGTCAGACAAGTCTAGGAAAAGGTTTCCTTAACCATCCAGTCTCCCAGGTCCACCATCTAAGTCTTTGAGGCAGTCAGCTCCATCTGCAACCTGGATCTAAACTCTGTCACCTAAAACTACTTTTTCTCCAGGGACAATAATCCCAAGGTTACATCCAATACTTCAGCATAAGCTACTTTTATGACCTGCTTCTATAGCTTTGTTGTTGAGGTCTGGACATTCCATCAGAAGTCTTACTGACATGAACATCAACCAGATGATGGGAAAATTCTTGAGGATACAGATTCAGCTGGGGGTCCTCCTGGCAGCATACCCCAGAGGAGGTTTGGGAATGGGCCCATCAACTCTGTCCCATTTTGCTTCAGTGCTGACTCCATTCTCTGTGCCAGCATTTATTGTCCAAGTCATTCCGTACACTTTTGGCACATGTTTGTTGGATCCAATAGCTCTAGACACTTCAACTTTTGACTTCATCCCTTACTCTCTTAACTCCGATGCTTTCAGATTGAGATGAGTCCTGAAGCCAAAGCATTGGGGTCAGAGTGCCAGTGATAGAATAGACTCCGAAGTTTTTGGAGCTGTTCTTTCCCCTCCATGTTTCAGCACATGTCTTCTTGGCTTCGAGGTCCTCCTCAGAACCAACCTCTACTGGAGCTGTGGAAACTCCCCAAGTCATCTGACAGAGGAAGTTTTTCCTGTGCCCCAGTAGCAGAGTCTGCTTTCAAGGCTGTGGAAAGGGGCTTGGCTGAGTTTGGCTCCATCCTGACTCTCAACAGATCCTGTGCTTATTCTTCTCATCTGAGTATACAGAGACAGACAGACCCCAACTGGTCTCGATGTTCATGCTCCCTGCCTGATTCTGACGTGTCTCCGTCAGAGCACCTGAGACATGTTCCTTGAAAGAGGATGTACAGACAGAAGCACATAGACTCCTCGCCTGAGTTTGTCATTGAAGACATGGATTTCAGTGAAGGAGAAGGATACCTAATGTCCCCCCTGGAGAACATCATCTTTGTGGACATACTAGAATTGATGCACGGGGGTGTCCACTGACGCTCCTCCTTCTGATGAGTCCATGTTCCTTGAAGCTTTTGGATGTGTCCCATCAGCATTCTGGATGGTCCTACCTCCTGATGCCTTAATATACCTTATGGTGCAGAAGGTATGGAAGGAGGGTGACCATGTTAGAGCTCATTCCAAATCAAACTTACAGAATTCTAGTAGCCCTGAAGGACAGGAAGCATTGGTCCAAAGGCCTTCCGGTAGATGCCATGGTGGTAGCAGCAGCCACGAAGAAAGAACTATATGAAGAAAGTTCTTCTGTCCATTCTCCAAACAGAGAGTCCTGGGCTTTGGACAAACTAGGGAAATGGAATTACACTTCAGTAACATTTGCTTTTTGAGCACTGAGCTGTCTTGCACATTTGGCTCATTTCCAAAGGGATTTGATTGAGGAGGTTTCCAGGTCTCTTTTGGGTAACTTACCATCAGACACCCAAATGTCTACCCTTCAATCTTCTTCCAATGTTGCTATGTGACCACTGTCAAATGCTGCAAATGGCACATCAAAAGAACCTGGTACAGGCACTACCCATTGCAATTTTGCAGAAAGCTTCAAGGCATCCTTATAAATGCCTCCTTCAGTGTCTCCACTCTGGACCCAAGGTAAAAGAAATGCTTACACGGAGTGAACAAGATGATATCACCCTGTTTGCTGTAGGAATGCATTTCTTCACTTCACAAAGATCCTTTTCCAGGAATCAAAGGGAAGGTAAAAAAATTGGTTCAAAAAATCATAGTGTTTTCACTATGACACTCCTGGAGATAGACCTCCCTGAGGCAGAGGGGGGAGGAAATTCAAACAGATGTTAACCAAGAGACAGCAGCAGATGGCAAAATCAAGGTTTCCATTGCCCCTTCACTTTGAAACCTTACCAATGTCCCTGAATGGTTGCCCAACTGCTGCACTCTAGAGGCAGTTATGGGACACTTAACCTTATACTCTCTAGCCTGGGAAACCATGACATCTGATTCATGGGTGTTAAGGATTATTACCAGAGGCTATACCATATGATTTTGTCTTCCTCTTAGAAAAGAGTTAAGATTCCCAATGCGCCATCCTATCAGTTGGAATCCACAGCAAGAGCAGTGTTAACATTGTTAAACAAAAGAGTCATCCAGCTGGTCCCCCTAGACCAGTTAGAATCTGTAGTCTATTCCAGGTTCTTTTTAGTTCCAAAGAAGATGGGACCTCAGACGAAGTTTAGAGCTCAGCCACCATGATCAATATTGCAAACAGACAAAGTTCCAGATGGTCACGGTGCAGTCCATTCTGTCTCTGTTAAGGAAAGATGATTGGATGTGCTCTGTAGATCTTCAGAATGCCTTCTGCCACATCAAGATTTGAAGGCAATCTAGGAGATTCCTACATTTCCAGCTGAGATCCAGTCACTGACCATTCAGAGCACTGCTGTTTGGTCTTACCACAGCCCCCTGGGTGTTCACCAAGATTAAGGCAGTAGTAGCAGCTCATCTATGACTGCAGAGGATCCAAGTCTTCTCATGCCTAGACAACTGACTCCTAACTGCCCCCTCCAAGGAACTATTATTACAACACCAGACTTTCATTTTCAGTCTTACAGACCAATTGGGAATAACAGTCAAGCACATGAAGAACAAGCTACCAGCCATGCAACAATGTCAGACAGACACAGTTCAACAAACTGCTAAACTCACCATTAGACTGGTCCAGTCATTAAGACTCATAGCCTTTCATGTGATTCATCATCCCTGGCTACAGGCAAGACTGACTGTCCATCTGTTAAGTCTGAGGATTATACCATTGCATTAGTCCCTTTAGTCACATACCACATGAGAGTACTACAGTGGAGACTGTCAATCCAGTAGTCAAAGAGCAGTCACCCCCTACATATCAGAATTCATCTCACCCAAGTATGCAGAAACCATATAAGTTGATGGAGAACTTCTTTGTCAGTAGTAGAGGGCAGACCCTTCTGCCCACCTGTCTTCAGGCCACAGTAATCATGGATGCTTCCCTTCTTGGGGGGGTGGGGGCATTTCAAAGGGAAGACATTTCAAGGGACCTAGTCATCATCAGAGACTAAACTTCACATTGATGTCTTGGTAATGAGAGCAGTCCTCTTAGCACTGCAGACCTTTCAGGACTTCCTATCCAAGAGTGTGGTTTTCATCCAGACAGACAATATGTCACTGGTATGGCACATCAACAAACAAGGTGGAACACGTTCATACCCTCTTTGCCAGAAAGCCATGTGAGTCTAGCTATGGGCAATGTCTTCCCATCATTTTCTGGTAACAATGCACATTCCTGGGACATCAAATTTACTAACACACAGGTTGAGCAGGAGTATCCTACTACCTCACAAATGGTCTCTTAACAAACAGTGGCAACAGAGATCTTCAACCACTGGGGCCAACCTTGATGCAACCTCATTGCCTCCTACCTAAACAACTACTCTGCCCTCATTCCTCCACAGAGACAGTCACCAGCAGATACTGTAGTCCACATTTGGCCCCCAGGTCTCCTATATGCCATTCCACCGATATCTTTCCTACAAAATTCATTCAGAAAGCCACAAGGTGCAAAACCAAGGTGATCCTCATTGTCCCATTCTGGCCCTGGCTGGTATGGTTCCCCTTTCTTTAGCCTCATTTACTGCACCCTCCATGGGTGCTGGATCCCATCCTGGATCTCCTGAGTCACCCATATGGGTTGACTCTACTAGACCTTCAGACCTTGAAATTAACCACATGGTTTTTGCAATTTTAATGATAGCCAGAGACACCATGCTTCTCTCTCCATAGTCCATATAATATCTTTGACACCAGGCTTCTCTCTCCATAGTCCATATAATATCTTCTTCCCAGAAGGACTCCACAAGAAAGACTTATAAGAGCAAATAGAAAAAAAAATTCTATTTGTATGCCCTCAAATGGTTTGGACCCTTTCAATGCCCCTCTTCCATTGATACTAGAATTTGGACTTTTTCTCCAGGGTTACGGTTACTCTACTATAAAAGTACAGATGGCTGCTATTTCAAATTTTTACATAGGATATAATGAGCCATCTATTGCTTCACTTAGAATAGCTAAAGCTTTCCTCAAATGAACTTTCTTGTTAAGATCTCTGGTTCGAGATCCAGTCCTCCCATGAGACACCACATTGTTTCTTCAGTCATTGACTCATAAACCTTTTGAGTCTACGGCTTTATCCAATTTAAAGTTCCTTTCTTGGAAGACAATTTTTCATATTGTCATAATTTCTGCTAGATGAGTTTTAGAACAGCAAATGTTCTCTTGCAAGCCACTCTTTCCGTATTCCACAAGGATAGAGTTTCACTAAGAGCAAATCTTTCTTTTCTCCCAAAGTTGGCATCTGAAACAAATTTAAATAAACACATTTTTTCCAATTTTTTCTACCAAAGGTGAGTACATCCTTCATATGTTTGATGTCCACAGACAGATCAGATTTTACTTTCATCTTACCAAATACATCAGGAAATCTGACCAGCTATTTGTTTCTTTTTCCAAAATAAAACTAGGATAACATGCATCAAAAGTCATATTTTCTAAGTGGCTGGCAGGCTGCATTTCCTTTGTTTATAAAAATGAGAGTTGCCTTTGCATTCAAAGCCTAAGGCTCACTCCACCAGAGCAATGGCCACCTCAACAGCATTTGCAAAAGAGTTTGTATCAGTGACTTCTGTGTAGCAGCAACTTTGCCAACCGCTCACACCTTTGTATCTCATTATAAATTGGACATGCAGTACTGAGTTTGTGCATCCTTTGACTCTGCCATTCTTAGGGATGGCCTTCCTTTTGTCCATCCAGACCCTTTTCTGCAGCTTGGGAATCTGTCCTAAATGTTAAATTGGATGAAAATAGACAAGATTGCATACTAATGTTATACACTTACCATAATGATAGATCTGCATTGTCTCTTTTCCATCCGGTTCAACATGTCTCTCTCCTTCCCTCTTCCAAATTGCTGTTTTACATCTCCTGGGGCTCAGACAGACCTCAACTAAGAACCTGTCTGTCTGTTCCACATCATCTTCACTAAGCGTGGAATGCTTTTTGGATCCTTTTTCATTCCATAAATCAGTTAGATGGAGAAAATTGTGGGTAGGAGAGGAGTCAAAGCTGTAGGATCCAGTCCTCTTGTATAAGGCGCCAAGGTCAAATCCAACAACCCAAATGTTTAACTGGACAAAGATGCGAAAATATGGATCTGTCATTACAGTAAGTACATAACTTTTGTATCCAAGAATTTAAACTCTGCTTGTGACATAATAAGACATGCTGGCGAGACATAATTGTAACTCGGAGGATCCACTTGCTGGTGAACAGGCTGCCCATTGATATTAAGCAGAGTCCATCTCTAACCCTATTTAAGTGTAACTTTGACCAATGGATGGGAAATTGGAAATTTACCCTGGGTCTCGCCCCCATTTCTCGAATAGACAGAAACAGACAATAACGCTCAAACTAACATACTCCCCCCAACATAACCTCTAGAAACCTCCTAACTAACATACCTCCTCTGACACACAGGGACATAATTGGGTTAGGTAGCATGGGTGGGCTTATAAAGGCCATGGTGGTCATTAGCCTAGTATATACCTTTGAACCTAAGAAAGGAAGTGCTAGGAGACCAGTTCTGGATCATTCTTTACCAAACCTGTTGTCCAGGTTCAAAATGATGTCACTTCACAGCTTATCTTTTTTTCCTCACTTAAGTTTCCTGGTAACACTAGGTTTAAAAGATGCTTATCATCACATTCCTAGTCATCCAGACTTTAGTCTTTTCTCAAGGTTTTTGTGTGCTGGATCACATTATCAGTTCTCTGCCTTAACCTTTGGACTATCCACTGCACCAAGAATGCTGGCAAAGTGTTTTGCTCTATTTATAGCTCATTGAAGGCTACAGGGTATCCACAATTTTCCTTATTTAGACAACTTGCTTATCTTTGTAATGACTTTTTCAAAGTGTCAGGAATCTCTTACTTGGGTGAGATATCTCTTATGTTATGTGTGATTTCATTTTGACTTCACACAGGATTGTATTCCTAGGTTGACTACTAGGCACCCCAACTCAAAGAGCATTTCTTCCTCAGGAAAACAATAAATAGATCTATACCTAGATCTATCTGTAAAGTTTTCCACTCAGACATTGGTCACTTGGAGGGAATACCTCAGGATTTTGAGCCTCGTCGCATCAGTGATTTTTATGATATCCCTGGCAAGACTCCACATAAGAAAGATGCAAAGGCTTCTGAAGTGCCTTTGGTTCCAGCATCAACATCTTTTCTCTTTTCAAATTCTAGTGCTGGGATTTGTTGGAAGAGAAATCACTTGGTGGAAGCAGCAAATTTCTCTAAATGCAGCTCTCACCTTCTCCCTCCCTACTTCAAAGCAGTCAGTAACCACAGACTCCTCAGACTTTGTTTGGGGAGCAGTTTCAGGAGGGATAAAAGTGCAAGATGTTTGGAACACCAAGGACAGATGCATGCACATAAATGTAAAAGAGAGGCTTGCTCTGATCAAGGTGTTTAACTCTTTGAATCATCTTTGGCCCCCTGGTCCTCTTCAAGTTGTTACAGACAATACCACAGTCATGTGGTACATCAGTAAGCAAGGGGGAACCAGGTCTTACCACCTTTGTATACTAGCCATGTCAGCTTGGGATATAGCTTCACAGCACAGCTTCTCTCTGCAGGCTTCCTGTATCCTGTCAGTGCGAAGTTGTGTGGCAGACAAGATGAATAGGGCAGTGGCAGACCCTCATGAGTGGAAACTAGATAAGGGGGGGGGTCTTCCATGCTTTGATCCACCTGTAGGAAGTTCCTCAAATAGACTTGTGTACCTCTTTGAACAATCAGCTGGCAAGATTCTGCTCCAGGACTCCTTGCAAGAAGAACTGGAAGACAGATGCATTTTCTGTTTATTGGACAGGAATGCTTGGTATGCTTTTCCACCCTTTCCACTGATATCCAGGGTATTTCTGAAGATTCATAAGGAATACCCCAAGATCATCATGGTGACTCCCTTCTGGCCCAGGCAATGGTGGTTTGCCCTTCTTTTGTAAATGGCCAGGGGCAATAACCTCAAGCTTCCTCACAGAATGGATCTACTCACACAAGATCAGGAGTGTTTGATACACCATGACCAAAATCAACTTCACCCAACTCTTTGCATGATGGAGTCTTAATTCCCTTTAGGCACATAAGAAAGCCTGCTACTGTAAAATCGTATATTAGCAAATGGAAAAGGTTTTCTAGTTGGTGCCAATAACATAACCAGCACTCATTCATGGCTAATTTTTCTCTAGTTTTACAATATTTATGTAAGTTACTATCCTATGGCCTTTCTTACTCCATCAAGGTTCATTTATTGGCCATTTCAACATGTCTGCCCATGAATCCTCCTGTTTCAATGCATTCTTATGTCAAAATATTTTTGGAAGGGCTTTTTGCATAACAGGCCTCCAAGAAAACTGGTGGTCCCTCCTTGGGATCTTTACTTTGTATTAGAGAAACTAACACTTGCTCCAATTGAACCAGCTAATCCGGCTGACGTAAGATTCATAACATGGAAAACTGTTTCTCTGATTATTTTGAGCTCTGTAAGATGAGTATATGAGTTACAAGCTCTTATGGTGAGTCAACCCTATCTCATTTTCTGCAGTGACATGGTTTCTTTGAGAACCATTCCTTCTTTTATAGCCAAAATAGCATTTGAGTGTACTTTATACCAAACTATCTCCCAGTTTTCTTTCCTAAACCTAAAAACGAGGGAGAAAAGGATACTCCATACCTTGGATGTTCACAGAAACTTGGTAACTATTTTGACAGAATTAAATATTTCAGGTCTTTGGATCAGTTTTTAATTTCTTGTGAAGGTAAAAAGAAGGGGCAATCTGTCCCAAAACAGACTATTTCTAAATGCTTATCTCAGGCTATTACCTTTTGTATTCTAACCACAACAAAACTATTCCAAGCAGGGTCAAAGCCCACTCTGCCATGGCCTTGGCTTCATCTGTGGCTTTTTGGAAAGGGCTAGATTTTAGAAGTGTTATAGAAGCAGCAATTTGGTCCTTTATTCATACTTTTACAAAGCACTACAAGGTTGATTCCTTCTCTAGGTCCAGGTCAGACATTGCTAGGACCATTCTCCAGGGGTTCCTGGACTTTTCCTCTCCTAAATGTACTAAGCTAGGGTAATCTACACATACAGGTAAGGATATTGCAGCAGGGCTCAGTATGATGAACAAAGTACAATTATGTAAGGAAACTTAACATAGCAGTAGATGTTCGAATGATCAGTGCTGCAGTAGCTGCTCCTTTCCTCCATCCACTTGTTTTTTTGGTGCGTTTTTTTATGCCAGAGTGTGGACATTTATTTTATTTTGTTTCTGTCATTGTCCTTACAGAGTTCAGCCCCCACCCCCCTCTGTTGGCACAGTAGCCCTGAAGGGCTTGGTGCCCATATCTGTCTTTTTAGTCAGCTTGACACAAAGTAATTCCTGGTTTGGGCATGTGGAAGGCTCACTAAAACTTTGGAAGCTGGCCGTCTGTTATATCCTGCACAGGATATAACCTATATAGCTAAAGCTACTGCAAAAGTGACCATTCAAACATCTACTGTTATGGTAAGCTTACTTACACAACTGTACTGCCTGTGACGTAGTCTGTCGAAGGTTGTGTTTGTAGGAGGGAATCTGGTTTAAACGTTAAGGAAAAACAGAAGCATTACCATATGCTGATGCCTGATAGAAGAACAATAGTGTTATCCAGAGCTGTAGCTAGATTCTCTAGCATTCAGTGCAATTCCCCAATCTGGTACTCCTCAACTCTAAGTTTTGGAGCAGAAAAAAATCTCTCTACATGTTACAGACCTCAAAAAAAATTTTAAATTGTGGAAAACTGCTTTCTAGAAATGTAACAAATGGTTTGCTAGAGTAAAAATACCAAGTGTGCTGACCCTGATCGCAAATACAGTATTGGTGTTCATTTCTGTATGCCAGTACGTCAGTACCACCCCATCTGGAACTGCCAGTCATGTCCCCTAACCCCTTGCATGTGGGGTAGCTGCCACCCTCACCCCACCCTACCTATGCTTTTGGTGTTATTCTATGCTGAGAGGTAAACAACAGTGCTGCTCTATATTTAGGCTGGAGGAGTGGCCTTAGCTTTTGGGTGGAAAGGAGTTTTTTGGCATAAAATTGATATGTACAAGTGCTGTCTTTGGGCTTTGAAGAACTCTGCAGAAGAAGTACTGGAATTGTAAAATAAACTCTTGGACCCACTAAGTAAACTTCAATCTAATTTTCATTTTCCCCCTTGTTTGTTGCATGAAGGCTTGATTTTATTTATCCTTGTAAATCTTTTTTGAAAAAAAATAATAAAGGTTGGCTCAAAGACTATTCTCTTTCTGACAGCACTAGAAAGATATTGCACATTACATTATTAAAATATTTACAAGGAGAAAAAGAAACATAGACAGTCCACATCCAAACATGAATATATCTATATACCTATATGTCTATCTGTACATCTATCTGTCAATATATATAGTCCCTTCTGTGCCTTCCTTCTCAGAGGCAGGCATCAAGTACTAACAGGACTTCTGTCTTTAGTGAAAGCCCACTGTTTTTCTTTTGTCTACCCTCCAGTCAGATTTTAAGCCAGAATCAGTATGAGAAGAAACAAATATACTGAGATTACTTCAGTTTCTGGTACAAAATCTAAGTTATCCTCTAATGCTGAAACCTTTCAAGATCTGAAAAGAAAATTTAGTTCACTGAACACCACCCGAAGCCCCCAGGTGGGCCTTGCTACTCCTGCAAAATCTTTTATGACTCCAGATGTTGTCTGTAATCTACCATTCACATTCTTATGATTTCTTAATTATTATGGCTGAAGGATTCTGGAGTGCAGACTTTGAGAGGGCGGGTCACCTGTGTCTGTTCTTACTTCACTTTAGAGGGAGCTAACACCTAATATCCAATCATCTGATGAATTCTCACAAAAATTCCACTGGTTTCAGGTTGTAAAATCCTCTGATCAATTTATCAGTATCTCATTTAGTCTTTCTGCTGCTCACAGAGTGGTTAGAAAATGTCTGGCCACATTGTTCTTGCATCTGACATTGAAGAGAATTCACATTAATCCAGACTTATGTGATTGTCTGTTTCAGCCACCTTTATTAACAGCCCTGCAATAGACCTTGCTTTTCTTCTGGGAGCTCTTCTGATTACCAGAACCACTATGACTAGAACAGGGATCAATTAATGATGGACTTTTTCAGTCATGTTGAAAAATGAACACTGGTATTTGCAGAAATGTTGTTAAAAACAGTGGTATATATGCCTTCCTTAGTCTTGGTAAATTATTTTGCCAGATTTCATATGAAGATTTGGATTTACCTCAAAAATGCACAGACTTGCATCCTCTAGATAATATCCCTCCTGAGTTGCCATCTCTAGTGCAAGAACATCTGTGATATTTACAACACACATCTCTAAACCAAGGTATCCATTTCTTACCTGTTTTTCTAGATGTTTTGGATTTAGCTTGGGAAGCCCATTTTCAACTACTGAAATGTTAAGGTGTATGTTTTTCCTTCCAGAAAAGGAAGCATGTAAATATAAAAGAGGTAATGGTAGAATGGCTAGTGATAATAGGATCTCAAACAATTTTATGGCCTTGAACATTTTAACATCACTACAATGAATGTTGGGGAGCAGGCTGTGATAATTTTACATTTTCAGGTAGTTTACATACCATGCTGTGAGGAACTTTGTAAGTAAAGAAATATCTGTTTCTCATTAGTGCAAAACATTTTTGAATCTAATAAAAGAATGGGCAGTTAGAAATTGATTGCTTTGTATCTCATCTGAGCAGCAACTACCAGTGTTCTTTTCAGGCTAGCAAACTGACTGACAGTATCAACTACAGACATATTATCTTACACCAGCAGTGCCTCTAAAGGTAAAAAGAGAAAAGGTAAGTCTTATTCTGATAAGTCCACATGGACCTAGTTTACTGCGGTTCCCTTTTTTAACACAACAGTTACAACCCTTGACATTACCTTTCTGTAGCAAATATTTAGGGTAAGTTGTTGTGTCCACATCTCATAGCTCAACCTTACCACATGGGGGATTGGAAGCTAATTCCTTATAGACATCTTGTTTTTTCTTTCCTTGATGATATACTGTATTTTCTAAAAGAGGCAGTAAGAATTAATACCAAAAACTCTTGCTTCTTGAAATGGCCAAGGCCTTCTCTTTTTGTGCCAACCCAGAAGATGTCTAGTGCATAAGTAGAGCTTCTGTTCTGTAAATGTGGCATTATCTATTGGTTAGATGTCTTTTTCCTCAAAGGTGCACATCTCAGCCATATGTGCCTGTTTACATGTTGATCATTCTATAACTACAAACACAGCTGCTAAATGTTGCAGAAAAGACATTACAGTCATGAGACTTACTACAGTAGCCCTACATGAGATCTTAATGATGAAAACTTGACACTACTTCCCTTTTAATCTGTTTCTTCAATTAACATCATACGACTATCTTGGGGATAAAAAATCTCATTACAGTGACCTCAGTCAGAAGGATTTCTGAACTGCAAGCTTTAACTTGTGAAGAACCTTGTATAGTGTTTGCACAAGGTCGGGATATCTGTAAGAACATATCCATACTTCATCTCTAACATTTTGTCTGAATTTACCTTGAATTATTACATGCAGTTACTAGCCTTCTTTGCTAGACAGTAAAAGGTATGAAAGAAAGTTTCATTCCTTGGATGTGTGTAGGTCTCTCAGGTATTATTTAGACAGTACTAAACTAATTATACAGTCTGATCACATATTTTTCTCTTTCATGAAAGGGAAATAGGGTTGTATATTGACTGGCTAACTGACATTATTTTTTATTGTTACAAATGCTTCAAGACAAGGATTTGGGAGGTTAAGGCCTATTCCATCAGGTCAGCAGCTACCACTGTGGCCTTGTTAAAAATATGTATATCCAAAAATACATTTGAGACTGCAGCCTAATCACCCATTTACAATCATTTCTAAATATTATAAATCATCCTGGCTTCATGGCATAGTGGAATGGAGCACTGACTGTGGCCCAGGTGACCAAGGTTTATTAACTGTCCTGACATTAGAGGAGCCAAGCAGGGAGGGAGAGAAGTATAGCAATGTGGCCTGATCACCAATCCTGTGGAGAGGAGAGAGTTGCAGGCACTCTGGGAGCACATATGGAAGTATGGTATCCCCAGTGGTGACCAGGGAAACCACTTCTTTTTTGGACAGGGCTGCTTCCTGGCAACATCCCTTGCAGTTGTGAAAGATGCCCGTTGTGGTCAGCCCACGACATTGTCTCTCTTTCATGGCTTTGCTGAGAATGCACACCAACAGTTAGAGCTGCAAGTTAAAAATTCTCAAACCAGCCCTAATGGCTGCATTAACGATTGCCCTTCTTAGGTGATTCTCATCTTGGAGATGAGGGAACTGAAGGGTTGATTTGCAGAGAGAGGCCTAATGACTGACAGGCAATGGGGACAAAGAGAATGCAAAAAATAGGTATACATCAGATGCTTCTGCTGCCCTGCAGGGTATGATTTCAACCAGTCTTTTTAAGAGACTAGAAGTGCACTGCTTCGTAGTCTTCCAAATCATATCTACGATTTTCTGCAGTAATGACCTTTGTGTGATGTACATAGTAGTGTTTCAGGATTGTGCTTGCCATAACAGTTGAATTGCTTATACCAGAATCATTGCTATAGGATAGGCACCTACGCTCCATCTCCCACATACTATATTCTTGTTGAGTTTGGTAGTTTGAAATATATATATATATATATATATATATATATATATATATATATATATATATATATATATATATATATATATACATATATATACACACACACACACACACATACATATACATACATGAGTATGTGTGTATATATATATATATATATATATATATATATATATATATATATGACATTATGGCATTTTATTTGTTATGCTTGTTGTTATTATATATTTCTAAACGTTTAATAGTAATTGTATGCTCCAAGTTTGTTGCTACACTTTGTTCTAGTTTAGTTTTACTGCTTTCATCAGTTGTTTTTAATATGTCTGCATAATGTGTTATTTCTTTTAGCATATAAATAATTTCCTTATTTTCAAACTTTCTCTTTTTTACAGTTTTTACAACTTTTTAAACACCTTTATTAAATTATTATGCAAGACATAGGCAAACATATATTAATATAAAAGAAAACAGACAATATTAACATGTTTACAGTTACATATAATTATACATAATTGTTATCACTATTATCAGTCCAACAGTACATAAATTGCTCAATTCCTGCCTTCCCTTAAACTTGTCTCCTACTGAACATTATTCTGCATGCATTGTTCCCACAATTTCCATTTATTTCTGTCTAATTTGCCTCTTCCCTTTTCTTAAGATCCCACTTCCAGTTATTTTATCTCTGTTACAGTATTCATTACTTAAAGTGCAACTGGTTTAGTGTTTTATTTCCATTTTCTAGTAATTGCTTTTTTAGCAGCCACCAGAATTAAATTTAACACAACCTCATTATCTTTATGCAAACCACATCCTGTATCCTAGCTCAAAAGAATCATTTCCTTATTTACAACCATTTGCTCACCCAATATTTCTGATAAAGTACTCTGTAGGGAATTTTTTAAATATGCCAACTCATTGCACTCCCAATACATATGTTCCCAGTTACCTTTTTCCCCATCACATCTTCAACATGTGCCATCTACCTGAGAAAAAATTCTTTGCAACCTGATTGGGGTATAAAAATACCTATGTATGTCTTTTATTATTCCAAGCAAAACTCCTAAATCTTCTGAACTTTGTTGCATACTTGTGAGACATATATGTGTGTCTTTCTATTATTCCCTTGTAAATTGCTTATCCAGTCTCTGTTTCCAGTCTTTTCTAACCTCCTCTGATTAATTCTTATACTTAGCGTGCTGCAGTCATCTTTGTCAGTTTCTGTCAGCAGAGAACAGAAAGTATAACTCCTTTCAGCTGCAGACTTGACTCCTACTGAATATTTGCTAATGGAAAAAAAATGAGCTAATGTCATTGTATTTGCAAGAAACATAGCACTTGTCATGACTTTCATCTTTTCGCCTTGTTTTTCAAGCCTACTTGCTTACAAAAGCAGTTATTTATAGATTAAGCCAAGGACATTAATCCCGACATTCACATTGGAAAAAACTAGAGAAAAGATCTCAACTGTAAGAATATAATCAATGTACTTTTTACACTCCCCCAGCAACCCAAGATCATAGTGTATTAACTTAAACTTGCTTTTACCCAGCTGTTTTTCTTTTATTACATTGTAAATCCTATATTTCTTAAAACTGAAAAAGTACTTGTTTACTTTAATATCTTTATCACATAAAACAATTACTTAAAAGACTCTTCCCACCCCTGTAATTAAAATACATCTGACTACATACTACACAAAAACTATCATGAAATGCTTTATACAGATACTATTAAGAACAAACATTGTTTTACTTAGTCATGTTTTTACTTCTAAACATTTGTTGTGTCTTTTGGCTTTTCCCGGATAGGGGTCGCCACAGCGGAACTCCGGTCCGCTAATGATTGGCAGTAGACTTTTACGTGCCGAGTTGCCAGCCCTGACGCACAACCTTCAACGAAGGTACGCCCATTCACGCATGTCTCCACACAGAAGACGCTTTAACTGAGAATTGAACGGGACAATGTCTTACTGTGAGGCGACAACGCTACCGCAGCACCACCACCGCCGCAAGCTCTCAGTTAACCGGCACCCATGAGGATTGGTAGATGCCGGATAAGTGTAGTTTCTGGTTGCTTGAGAGTTGCTATTAAAAATAGACATGACAAATACTGTACCCTGTACTATACCATACCATAAACAGTGTATTGATTTGATTTTAATATTGAAATACAATAATTAAAAGCCTGGCTGGAATAATAATATTTTAAACTTATATTTCTGCTAGAAAGCATGGCACGTGGAACGTTTTTCAGTGGCACGCTGAGTGGATTGGAATTGAGTAGAGAGAGAGAGACAGTGAATGCATGTATGAAAGAAGAAGCGACTGTGTCAGAGATCAGGGAGATGTATGAAAGCTGAATAGTGTGTGTGTGAGAGAGATTAGAGAGAGAGAAGGAGTGAGTGAATACATGCATGAAAGCAGAAGAGAAAGTGTGTGAGAGATTGGAGAGATGTATGAAAGCTGAAGAGAGTGTGTGTGAGAGATCAGAGAGAGAAATTGTGTGAGTGAATGCATGTATGAAAGTTGAAGAGACTGTGCGTATCTGAGAGATCCGATAGAGAATGTGCAATCTGATGCAAACTGACTGAGTGAGTGTGGATCGAGCGTTGACATTTTAGTGAATTGACTTGTTTGGTTTGACTTGTTCTCCAGTTGGGGAGAGAGGGAATTTATTTGTATATTCCTTTTTAAAACTCTCACACTCTAAAAATGTAAGGTATGTTTCTGCGGGGGACAAAGTGCAACACATGAAAAACTGAATTGCACATACTGTACTGTTTTTCTTCAATTTTTTCTGGTTGCTTGAGTTCCGGTTAACTGAGAGTTTACTGTATAATGCTTTACTGTCCAGTCACAAGTTTAACAAAGTCAGCAGATGTCTAATCTTTCTCAACCACGTTTTCTTGCAAAGCCATGTTTTACAAATGTGATTAATGCTTTATAATGTCGCTTTTGTTCACTAATTTCAGTGCTGCTGGTCTTCTTGTTCATCTCCATCTTCCAACACCAGACCCTGGTTCAAGTCCAAGGTACTCCTGATTCTTCTAGTCAACTCCTGTCTCTCAAGCATTTTCCTTTGTGATATTAGAAAAGGCTTCACAGGCAAAATCTCTGTGAGCTTTATTATCAGACAAATGAGTTGCTGAGTCCTCTTCTGTTTAACAGCTCACTTTTTGTTGGGTAAACTTTTGTATTTCCTCCTTAGACTGTTCTGCATCAAAAATGTCTTTGATGTTCCAAGAAAAAATATTCTGAAGACAGCTGGCTACAGCAGCTTTAATCTCACACCTGCCCCTCAACATTCCCTGATTACTGGAATAAATTTGCTTCTTTTCTGCCTGGTATATAGTGAATAATCATTTTCGACAATCAATCTGCTGCCATCTTTTCCCTTCTGCCACAGTTTTTTCAGGCTGAATTCTTTCTGCTGGTATGATTGCATCTTTACTAGTACAAGTCTTGACGGTTTTTCATAGTCAGGTTTGGAGCATACACTCTGTGTGCCCTTTCAGTTAACAAATCCTGCAGTGGAATACCAGTCTAATTGCTTATTTGTGGTTTCTTAAAATTAATACAGTTTGTTCCTTCCAATTTCTCTGATACAGTAGAAAATCTCAGGTTTCTAACTAGGTCTTCTAACTCTACCATTTTTGAAACAGCTCTTCTTGAGAAGTTGCATACTCAGCCAGGTTGTTCTTCATTTCAGCCTGCTTGCAGTTCTATTAGTTCATCTTACCTAGTTAAAGCTTATTCTCTGTTTCCGGCCTTTTGTTATTTGAGTTGATATGCTCCTTCAATGTTCCATTTATTTTAATCACTTCTGAGGGTATTTGATTTATTTATTTTTACTCTAAATTACTGGGCCATCTCTTGTACCAAAACTGATGGTTGAACTGTTTTTGCTGAACAGCTGCTGGCTTCTTTCCAGTCAGTGTTTTTTTTTTTCCTTCACCTTTTCTAGTTGATTTCTTTCAGGTTCTCTAAATTTCAAAATCTCTTGACCCACAAGCAATTCTTTGGTTTAAATCCTATCTAGAAAATAGACAGCAAGCAGTACTCTTGGACAATAATCTGTCCACACCCTTCCCTGTGAACACTGGTGTCCCTCAAGGCTCTATCCTAGGCCCTCTTCTTTTTTTTCCATTTTTATTAATGATTTCCATACTGCTTTTCCACAAACCACCTGTATACAATACACTGATGATTCTACTCTAATCTGTACTGCTAAGGCTTCTTCCTCTCTCCAGACCCTTACTTAAACTGTATTTAACTCCGTTGAAAAGTGGTTCACCCATCGTTGCCTCCTCCTTAACTTCAAAAAAGCTAGACTATTACTCTTTAATCCCACCCAAACATCTCCACAGATCCACTTCACTATTACCTCTGATAATGGAACTTGTATTTTCCCTGATTCTACTGCTCATCTCATTGGCATAACCATTGATCATAATCTCAGCTTTGATGACCATATCAACAATACTGTAAAAACTGTCAATAAAAAACTAGGCTCCCTGTATAGAATCAAACCCTTCCTTACACCACTAGTGAGAAACTCCATTGCCCAGAGTCATCTTACTTCTACCCTATTCTATGCGTCTGCCATATATACCAGTCTATCAAAGCATAATCTTACCAAACTTGAAACTAGCTATAATAATATAGCCAGATTTGCCACTGGCTCCCCTTATAGAACCCACCACTGTCTCAACATTCACCAACTCAGATGGTTAGAACTACTAAACCAACTTCAATACAATCAACTTGTGATTACACAAAAAATCCTGCACCACCCTACTAATACTCCTATCCTCTGTAATCTGATCTCCCCATATAAAAATCTTACTACAGTACGCTCAGCTAATATGCTTCTAATTGCCAATAATAAATCTAATAACAAAGCTGGAGACTCACTCTTTTCCAATGTTGTGGGTAGATCCTGGAACAAGCTTCCTAGAACACTCACTTCTCTCTCATCTACACCACTCTTTAAGAAACAGCTCAAAGATCACCTAAAAATACATTGGCTTTGTCACGGCTCGAAGCCTGACTGAATCATGCTCATTGTCTTATTTCTCCTCCCCTTTTGCCCTGCCTCCTGCGCTAACGCCCCTCTACATTTCTTGAATAATTATTAGCTAACCCTTTCTACTACTTGTATTTTCCTGCCTATTCTCTTGCTTTTTCTTTGACTTAGTGATTGCTAATTTTCAAATGAATGTTAATGTTCAAATTACAATATAAACTGTTGCTTGATTGTACCTGAAATCTACTAAAGAGTTAGGACTTGATTGTTTCTCAAACCTATGCTAAGCCTCTGTACATTGTTCACAAAAATATCTTTTATTTTTTTCTAATCATATCTGCTATGTAATTGAAGCTAGTAATTTTTTTAAATATTGTATACTGTAATTTACTCATGCTTGGAGCTTTTCTCCCCGGGCCTCTAGTGAAAATGGATATGTATCCAGCTAGACTAGCCCGGTCAACAAATATAAAATAAATAAATAAATCTAGATAGTGTACTTTCTAGCCTGTAACTAAATGTTACTCAAGCTGGGAGAATTACCAGCTCTTATTTCTCAGTTTCTGTTTTCAAACTGGAAGAGCTGAAATTAAGCTCTTGATCAGTATGCAGCCATCTTGAAAGTCTTGCTTTCAAACTTTCTTAGTACATTTGTTTGTACGTTGCATCTGTTTGCCTACTCTTGGGCACAATAAATAACAGGTAAGTGTTTCATGAACTTTTATAGCTAGTTTGCCCTCTAATGACCATGGCTTCTCATGTCTTGAAATTACAGATATTCTCTTGGAGTTTACTTACTGCTCAAAAGATCTGTCTGGAGGACTGATACCCAGTTATGGCTTATTCCAGTTTCCCCCCTGCAGTGATCCTGTTATTCATACGTCTGATGTTATGGTAAATACCCTCACACAAGTATATTTTCCCACTTCATTCTTTAAGCATTCAACTTATAAAGATTACATGTTTTATTTAAACTCCTGTACGGAAACATTATGACTGGGATTCAGAAACAGTTTTTGTATTGCTGTAGGTGATTTTACATAATAAGCACACACAGCATGGAGGCAAATCAGGACACAGTGAGCATGAGTGTGGAAACCTGCGAAAACCCACAGCCTACATAATATGCAAATAGCAGTATAATGGCATGGCAGTGAGCAGCAGTATTAAAATGAAGGTTACTGCGAATGAGGAGAAACAGTATGGCAGAGTGATTCAGAAATGTATATATTTCGTGCTGAAAGACACTAATTCCTAAGTTGTTGAGCAGAGTTTAAACGTGGAGTTATTGGAATGGAGACAGCCCCCCAAAACATGTTTTTTATTAATATGAATGGGGGGCAGCCCCCTTACAAATGAAATATTATGGTAGCAACAGCTGTCAAACTGCATTACCACCTTAATATTATGAGAGTTTACCAATCTACTGAAAAGATACAGTGTTCTAAATTAACAGTGAAGTGGTGTTCTCATTGGTCATTAATAGCTTTGTCCTGGCTTCCCTGAGTGTGAGGTCTTCCCACTGCACTTTTTTAAAGTTAAGGCAGCTAATATTAAGGTCCACGTGTTCTTCATAACTGGCCATGAGGCAGAGAAGCCCATGGAAACAGTTGACCCCAATTATTATAATCCTTATCTGTAACCGTCCTCCTCATCATCATGTACTTTAAAGTCTTATTAAATCATTCTATCAGCCTATCTGTTTATAGATAAACCCATTAAAACAGGTACTTTCAGACAGGCTCGAGTCTTTATCTAACCATGTTTCAGAAAATTATATTTCCTCATAAATAGATTGTTCAGACTCAAGTCAGTTCTGAGTTTCTTTCATTTTTTTTTCTGAAATTAACCCTCCTTTCTTGCTTGGGTCCTTATTTGCTGAGTTTAGCTGTGATCCATCAGACACAAATAAATGCACAATTTCATAAAGTGAGGAATGTATTTACCCTAACTCGTGTTGTGGTGCAGATTAGGGGCAACACCTGTAATGTGCTTGTTGCAGTGTCAGCAGTTTTCCAAATCATCAGTTTTATTGCAAATTTCTCCTAAATTATTCTCAAACCATTGCTTTTCAGTGATAGCATTTCATAACTTTTGTATCACTGTTTCGTCGTTTGGCAGTTTAGTGACATGCTTTAGGTTAGTAACTGTAATCTCAGTAGTGTCCCAGTGAATAGCTTGTACCAAAGCAGACAGCATGCTTAGTGTGCCTGAATATATAGAATCTTATCTACACTGGTTGCTGTGGTGCAGACCTCCAGTTGATAGAACTGAGGTAAAAGTACTATATATTGAAGCATATTTAAATTTCCTGTGGCACTAAATACAGTAAAAGAGCCAGTAAACTGATTTACTTACTATTTGGATGTGTTATGTGCAGACAAAAATGTAGTCTTGCATCAGCAATTATCTGAGGCTGTGTCAAGCTTCATGGAAACACAAATAGCCACAAGCTCATCCCCATGTGCCCCAATGAAAGCAAACCTTAGATTTTCCCAGCCTTGTTTCGTGGGAAGAAATGCTTTGAAAAGTTATTGCAGTTTGGGGGAAAAATATACATCTTTTTAGTGAAAATCAATACATTTTATTTTTTTATAAATGCTTTAAATATAAATTATCAAGCCTTGTAAATCCTTATACATGTTGATATAGTCCAATAATGGCTAGGCAGCAGAAATAAATAAAATAGAAAGAAGCGGGCACTCCTGTCTGACCCTTTTAATTTGAATAAAATTATCTGATAAAATTCTGTTGAGATCAGGACAATGAGTGTTTGAGACTTATTGGAGTAAAGATTAGTCATCTGATAAAGAAGTCCCTAATCATCCTTTCCATCCAGTCTGACTGATGGGTTATCAAGCTGCTTGTTGGATGCAACCTGGCATTTCTAGTGATCCAGTCTCAGTCTCCTTTAAGATTTTTCATTCTCATAATCCTCCTGTGTAGTAACCCCAAATCTTGTTTGACAACTTCAGTGGATGGATTTTGGGCTAAGCTCTGCCTTATTTTCTATAACTTTGACAAACTTTTATATAACCTTTTTCAGGTTTTTCAATCTGTAGAGCTCATTTTCCCCTCTTATTTCTACTTATTGAAAATATATATTCTTTTGGCTGTATGTTAGAGATATTTGCAGTTCTTTTGCATCACATAGATGAAAGGTCTGCTGACATCCTTTTCTATCATAATAGAACTTCAGTAATATTTATATATTATAGTTCAATAGTATTTAAAAGTACTTTTAGATAGCTATTTAAGTAGTATAGCCTTTTCATTCAGTTATTATTCCTTTGCATTGAGTGTTTGTTTCAATAAAGTTGGCATCTGTATCTGTGCTTTTGCAACATTATTATGGATAACCATGACAGACCTAAAAAGCGCTTCAGGAAGTGCTGTAAGTGTGGCCATAAAATTCTACCCCAGGACAGTCATGATCCCTGCATGGTGTGCCTGGGGCTGGAATACCTCTCGGTGGATTGTTCAGTCTGCAGGGCCTTCTGTCCATGTTCCTTGGTTGACCAAAAAGGAAATTGATCTTGAAATGCTTGCTTCCTCCCTTACAGTCATCAGTAACCCTGAAAGGAAAAAGAGAAACCGAAAGAGACAAGGACTCAAAACCAAGAAAAGCAAAGTAAACAATTCTGGCCCTTCTTCATTTCATCTTCAAAAGAGCCAACATTGGAACAGACTTCACATTCTGCACTAGAGAGAGGATCTCCCCATTTGTTACCATTGTAGTCAGAGCCAATTGTGATCCAAGAAAAATTATCAAAGCAGTAAACCATCTAGCATTCTTAAGAGTGGGAACTGCCTCATTTCATAAACAGACCTCCTTCAACCTTTTCCATATGATCTTTCAAGTCCTTTCAGTCTTGATTGGGCACAGATAATGAGGTCCTTTCTAAAGACCCAGATTGAGATGGGTGTCATCCCATCCTCTTCTGTTTCAGGAGCAGATTAGGTTGGCCCCTCTTCAGCCATACTTGCCCTTCCCTAGTTCATGTTTTGGCACTCTTAGTCAAGGCATCACCTGGAGCCTATGCACCTGGCACCAACCAGCACCTCAACCCTGGTGCTGTACTTTTCACATCTGATTCATTCAGGTCTGAGACCCTCAATGTTGATATAATCTTGAGACCAACCACTTGACTGCAGGAATTCAGGCAGCATCCATGGCACCAACCCAATTGTTACCTTTGTGTCAAAGTTTTCAGCTTTTGAGGTGTCAGCACAGATCTCTTCATTGAGGCTATCCAGTTTGTCAGTATTAGGGGCTCCTTCCCCAGCAGTGTTTATGTTTGCTTTAATGGGAACAGACATGGACGCAGTTGTGGCTGCCTGTACTGGCAGAGCTGGGGGTCAGCTTTTGATGTTATGGAAGGATGTTCGCCTCTCCCTGAGAGCAACTGCACAACCTCCAACAGTGTTGACTCCAGCCTCTGACACTCTGCAGTCTGTCCCTCATCCCATTTGTGAACAGTCCTATAGTCCGAGCAAAACAGATTGCATAAACTTGTGCAGGGTATTTTTTATGCTGAGTTATCTAAGGAGTCAGAAACCTTCCCACCCAGTATTCATTCCCAAAAAGAGTACATGCAAGAGGAGGCACATAAACTCCCCTATGCAGTCTCTCACATCTGACACTAACTTAGATGATCAAGAGGCTTCCTCCTAATCCCCTCCAGAAGATGCCATTTTTTAGCAAGATTCTGGAATTGATAAGGCAGAAAGTGTCTTGGCCCACTGATCCACCCTATCAGGATGAAGAGACATTATTTGAGGCCTGTCATTCTGCACCTTTTACCTCCTAAGTGGTCCCTCCTAACTATGTGATAGATCTGACTGCCAGAAGGGCATGGCAGGAACTTGATTTCTCTGAAACCATCCTCAAGAATCCTGACAAAATTCTCAGGGCCTTAAAGAATAGGCAGCACTTGCTGCAACAGCTACCAAGAAGGAGCTGCCTTGACAATGCAGCTTTTGCTGTGTGAGCATTAAACTATGCTACTCACTTGAGCCACTTTCAAAGAGGTTTAGTAGAACAAGCTTTAGCCTCTTTGCAGAAGCCTTCCATGAAAGTGTCTAGGAAACATTTGGAGACCACAGTGGGTATGATGCTGAGCATCAACCTCTCTGCATGGTTCTTAAATAATACCACTGATGGAGTGGCTTGTGCTATGGGCACAGGCATTATGATGAGGTGGTATGTCTGCCTCTACCTTTGTGACTTTGCAGATAACTTTAAGGCACCCTACACAAGTGCCCTTTACAGTGTTCTGTGACTATTTGGTACCTCTGTGAAAGAAACATTGTTGAGGTGTGAATAGGAAGGGAAGACACTGTCTGCCATAGGTGTCAAAGCTGACAATCCTGAAAGATCTTACAGTCGGAATCAGAAGGGGACCAAATCCTTATGGTTTAGGAAACCCTGGCTTCACCCCTTTGACTCCACTTTATACAGTGGCAGTTGAGACAGAGGTGGTCCTTTTAATAGTTGCCAACCCAAAGGCTGAAGTAGTCCACAGAACCAGGAATATTATGGTAATTGTTTTAGACAAAGAGTACCACCAATATCCCTAAAGGCTTGCCCCCTGATCCTTTCTGGAGGCAGGGGTTGTTTATCTCTCCACTCACCTGTGTGGATGACCATCACACAGTATTCTTGGATGAGAAGGATAATATTCAGTAGCTATATAATTTCTTTTTCCCAAACCCGTCCACTCACTGTTGGCCACTCCCATATGTTCCACCCCAGCAATGAAAAGCAGTCAAAAGAGATATTCCTTTTATATTAAAAAAAGAGCAATCCAAGAGGTCCCCATAGACCAGAGAGGGTCAGGCTTCTGTTAAAGATTCTTTATATTTCCAAAGAACAAAGACCTCAGCTCATCCTATATATCAGCATCTGAAAACATCATGTAAGTAAGACTCTTCAGAATGGTCACAATACAAGTGATTTTGTCCTGCCTACAAGCAAATGATTGGATGTACTCACATCTCCAGGATGTCTACCTCCACATCAAGATAGCAAAGACATCAAGGAGATTTCTATGTTTCCATCTAGGGAGAAAATTCACTGTACTCACAGATCATAACCCTTTAACATGTCTTAATAGGGTCAGTAAGCAAAATGCCAAATTACTGAGGTGGAGTCTAGGATTGCAAGCAGATGATATGACCAGGCAACATAGCAGTGGGGTTAATAATGCCATTGTGGATGGATTTTCCAGGAGATGAGTGGATTAATATTCAAAGGTAGACCCATTTTTTCTCAAGCATCAGTTTTCAAGGGTCCCTTTCAAATCATGCTTGAGTCACAAGGGGGGGGGGTGAAGAAAATGAAAAGATTGTCATCTGTGTTAGCATGTCTGGCAGAAGGTTTGTGTATATTCTCAGATTAACTTGTATGCCAGCATGTCTAATTGTGAAAACATAAATACATTTTTAAAATGTTGAGTATTTCCCTGTTGATACAAAGTGTTTAAAGAATCTGTCAGTATTTTAATACATTTCTAATTCCACATGCTTGTGGGGGAGATTCTAAAGTACAAACTGTCTGCGGAGAATCAGCTGATTAGTAGGTGATGTCATTAGAATTTTCCTGGTTGCTGAGTGATTATTTGAACAGACGATTGACAGGAAAAATGACGTTTTTAAACAGCTGATTGTTATTTTTTTAAATAAGACAGTTGAGACTGTTAACCTGGATATAAAAGAGACTGCTGAAGTCAGTTGAAAGCAGTTAGTGAAGAGTTGCAGTTAGCTGCAGTGCTGTGCAGTGGATACCCAAGAATAAGTACTCACCAAAAAATGTAAGCCTGCCTTTACCTTGTTGTTATGCTTTAGATTAGATCAGGGACAGTTCTCTCTAATTAGATTAGGAAAGTTTAGTTATTTAGATAGAGTTTTTCTAAAATGATGGACTTCTATCCTACAGTTTAATTTTATATTTCTGGTGATTGAATTATGGTGTTTATTGAAAATTATTATTTACAGTCTTTTAATCATTTTACTTATTACTAAATGTTTTTCATTACTTTACATTGCGGCTGGACAATCAGTGTATTCTTTAGAAATTAGAGTGCTTATACCTGTTTGATACTCCCCAGGTCACCTCAAATGCCTGGCTGCTTCTGGTCATAGCTTTCATTTATTTTGATATTTAATAACTGATAACCCTTTGAAGGGCACGTAGACCTGTCTGACTTTGGTGGCAGCGTTTACCATTTGTATTGGGGAGGAGACACAGCTGGAAATCATTGTCAGGCTTCCCATAATTGTTTGAGTGTGTGAGAATTTAATTTATTTTGAGTGTGAGTCAGAGGTCTTAAACTGGAACACATTGCTCTTTAGTGTATGATAAGGGATTACATTTGAGGTAGACAGAGGTATATAGTCCAGTCCCAGAGCATGCTTCTCTTGTGCTCTTAAGAGAAAGTATGGAATTTGCTTTCCATGACACTCCCACACTGGAGTCAGTGGTGAGGATTGAGGCTCCTTAATTACTGACCCGGGCTTTAAGTGGGGGGACATCACATAATTGGTAGAAGTCTGATGAGATATTAACTGGACGTCACAGTATCAGTGAAGGAAATCAAAGAGGTCATAGTGTTGTGACCTGGTCTAAAGCCATGATGTGTGGGTGACAGAATTTGATTATGAGTGAGGTAGTCATGAAGTTGAGCTTGTATACATTTCTCAAGAATTTTGGAAATGGAAGAAAGAATAGCAATATGATGGTAATTGAAGATATCTGTGGGGGCACTGCCTTTGTGAAGGGGTAGGATAAAAGTCATTGTCCAGGTTTTTGGGAAATAAGATTCGAGAATGGATCTGTTCATAAGCAAAGCATGCTAATAGGGTAAGCAATAACTTCTGCAGCCAGGTTTAGATATTCTGAGGGTAGATTGTCAGCTGCATTAGAGCCTGGTTTTAGTTTGAAGAGTGGTCTTTTTATGTTTTTTAGAGTAAAAGAAGATAGTACAGCCACTACGGTTTTCTTCTATGGTGATGGTGCAGTCTCTTCTTTTAAAATATTGCTAAACATAACCTCCCAGATCTTTTATCAGTTTCTTCCCTCCTAATTTCCAAACTTCCACAGGAATACAATCTGTTTCTGGAGACTCCCGTTTATTGATTATACATTAACTTTTTATCTCATTTCCTCCCATCTTAGTTATTACTTCATCAGCCTCACATCCCTCCCATCTTAGTTATTAATGCTAGAGTCTCTTCATCCTCTAGGCTTGGCATATTTACGTCTTCATAAATATTTACATCTTTGCCATTTCTTAGTTTCCAGATTTATCTGCTCTATACAGATTTTCATAGAATGTCCAAAAAGTCTGCAATACCTCTCTCTGTAGGGTCTCTTGTTTTTCCTAGGCATAGGCTCAGTTATTTGTATAACACCCCATTTTCACTTATGTTGGCTAATTCATTGTGCTTGTAGTATTTTTATGCTATGTGGTTGTTGTAAAAAATACTTGTTTAACAGCAACCTTTTTAAACTCATGCATATTATCTAAATGCAACCTTGTTTTCTCTTTAGTACTCAACAATAACTCATTTGTTCTGTAAGATTTTTCTTCATCTGCCATACTTTAACCTTTGATCATTCATCTAAATGATTCATACTATCTTTTCCCTTGTATATTTTTCTCTCATATCTACCATATTTTTAATTTCCATTTTCATTTTATCCCATTCCTCTCCTATCCCTTTTGAAGAAACTTCTGTGTTCCCTGATATTCTTGCATCATCTTCACTACTCATTCCTTAAATTCCTCATTTTTTTAATGGGTAAGTAGGAAAGGGACCAGTGTCTTATTTTTACTTGATTACCATAAATGTTTACCTTAGTCTTTTTTGGCACATGCTCTGAAATAGGATGTGCTTCAATGCTTTCAAATAAATACCCATGCTCATGTGAAACATAATTTATATCCAGTCTAACCCAGTTATTATACCTTGGGGGATAATATGTACATTCTGTCTGGGTTCCTGCTTGTAATTTCACATCTTCCATCCTAAATATTCTCATAAATTTCTTCATAAATCTACCACCTCTTTTGTTTTCCCTTCTAGAGCCTCATGATATATCTTCACTATTGCATATCAAGTTCCGGTCCCAACCCATGAATACCTGTCCCATAATTTCCTACATTCCTTAGTTTTAAGTGGAATGTAAATACATGCCAATGCAATCCTCCTTACCTGCCAATAACCCCTTTTTACTACAGATTTACTGTTACTGTCCTTTTTCTCCTCCTCTGTCTTTATCGGAGCGCCTCTCACAACCAGTCTTATCCTCACCCTTCCCCTGTTCGTTTATCCCTAATACTCTGCCAAGTATGACTGCATCTTAGGACTATAACTCTTGGCTTCTTTCTCTTGGTCAAATTTGAAGCATAAACTCAGGGTGCCATGTTAATTAACAAATCCTACTGTGGAATACTAATCCTGTTACTTATCTGTACTAATGCAGTCTCTTACTTCCACTTTCTCAGGTACAGCAGAAAATCTCAGGTTGTCTCTGAAAGTTATATATTCTTGGGCTGCCATTTTTTTTAAAACCGTTTTTCTTGAGATGCCTCATAGTCACACAGTCTTTCATTTACAGTATTTAAACTTTTTTCTGCAGTTTTACCAGCTCATCTGAAGAGCTATTTAAAACTTCTTCTAGTCTTTTGTCATTTGACTGTATGTATTGCTCAAGTGTTTCACTTATTTTAAATGTCTCTGAATGCATTTGATTTATGTTTTCTTCTGTTACTGGAAGACATCTCCTGTAACTAGGTTGAACCCTGAATTGCTTTTTGTTGAACAGCTGCAAGATTCTTCCCCATCAGAGTTTTTTCTTCTCATTTTACAGTTAATTTTTTCTTGCTGTCTTGATATTTATTCTTTGCTGAAATTTAGACAGTACGGTGAATAACCAGTAACTTAATTTTATCCAAATAAATGGCTTTTGTTGGCTGTTTTCCAAAGTTTCCCCCCTTGAGACTTCAATTCCAAGTTAGAACTTGATGAAACTTACTTCCCTTTGAGCCAGCTTCTGCACAGCTAAACCTCCTCTCTTGGAAGACCTTACTGTTGGTGGTAATTACTTCTGCAAGATGATTTTCAGAATTACAAGCTTTGTTTTCGAGTCCTCCATACTTGATCTTTCATAAAGTAAGGATATTCCTACAAACTAACCACTCCCTTACTCTAAAGGTTGATTCAAAAATAATTTGAACCAGCCTATACATTTGCATGTTTTTTTTTTAAATCGTTCATTCTTAGAGGAGAAAGTATATCTTTCATACCCTAGATGTACACAGACATTTAGAGAACAAAATCATTCAGAAAAGACAGTCGGCTATTCATATAATTTGCCCCAAATAAACTAGGAAAAATGTTTCTAAAGTTTCCTTGTCTGGATGGTTATACAGCGGTATTTCTTTTATCTATATGTCATACAACAAGTTATTGCCAATTAAACAAAAAGGCTGTTTCTACCAGATCTGTCACTACTGCTACAGCCTGTCTCAAAAGTTCCTCTGTAGACAAAATTTGTGCTGCAGCAACTAAGTCTGTGTTGCACACCTTTGAGAAACATTATAAGCTGGATATAATATATAGGTCTAGGGCTTCCTTTGGAGTGACAGTACAGATGGATATCCTTTCATGATGTCACCAAGGTTATCAGGTAGGTTTGAACTCCAGTACCTGACCCATCAGTCGGATTGGATGGACTGAATAAATAGGATACAGAAGTGTCATTACCATAACCCTGGATCCTTTTATCTTTGTCTATCCAGTACAATAGACCTTCCTCCATCACTCTTCCAAATAGTCACTTTTCTGAGGGCCTAAAAAAAAACAACATGAAGGTCTTTCCTTTTCTCCTCCAAATTATCACTTATCTGTCATAAGTAGCAAACTTAATCTAAGGAGAGTTGTTGCACAGGGGAGTTTTGGGATAGAAGCATCTTAAAGAAGCTTAAAGCTTGAGCACTAGTAATGCCAGGTTGAATACAGCAAGTAGTTTGATAACCCATCAGTTGCATTGGATGGACCAGGATGAAGGGATCCAGCATTAAATGAAAAAAGTGCAGCACAGTAGTGTTTGGCAGAAAGGTAACTTCTACCTCATGTGTTATAACTCATACTCCTCTTTAGACAGATACGGTAGTAAGTACTTATATGGATAACACTCTCTCGTTCAATCATCATGTTTCCACCACAGTCAGGAAATCTTCTGTCTGGCCCAGTTAATTTCTAATGGATTATCTTCAAGGTCCAAAGAGGTCATCCTACCACTACTATATGTTTCTCTTATCTTACCTATTATTGAATACAATGCCTCCTTTTCATGCATACATATATAAATGCAGATATTTCAGGTTTGGGCAATAATGCCCTTCTAGACTGCCACTGTACCAAAACAGTTATTTCCATAATAAGAGTCCAGGTTGTTCATAAAAGTGCATCAGTACCTGCATTAATATAATTTGATAGCCTATTCCATGCATCAGTTACTCTCTCAGGGAACCCACTAGTTCACTTCTCATTCATATAGAATCTTCTGCATAGGTTGTCTGATGATTCTATTCTACTTTTTGATAACCTCAAACATTCCCAGAGGTAGTTGTCTCCAAATGGCCTTTATACCTGAATAAGGCCTACTTTTAAATATCTATGAGACACTGTACAAGTTCAGATAGTTTAGTCTTTCATAATAACTTAAAATTTCACGTCCATGGATGCCCTTGGTATATTTTCCCTGTACTCTTCCCAGTTTACTCATGCTTGTTTTCTTATAATGTTACCATGTTGTTATTCCATACTCAGGTTTAGGTATAATGTATGTAACAAACAATGATTTCATAATTTCTGATTTCCTAGACTTTATATATATCTTTTTATGCAACCTATAGTTGTATAATTGGTTGATATGATTAAAAAAACTCAGAGCTGGATCTATCCATATACTCAGTTCCTTGTATGAATTTATATCTGTAAGGACAGACCTTGATTATTTGCTTTTTATTCTTTTAATTTTTGACAGCTTCTCACAACAAGTTATGCTGACAGCCTGTGTTATAATTGTGTATTCAGTTCTACTTGTAGGTTACACAATCAAACCATGTCATCAAAGGAGAAAGAAAGAAACTCAAATTCTGAAAACTTCATTCTACATTGCAATGATACTTCAGATTAAACCACTATGTATAACAAAGAAAGGTAACGCTAATGCCACAATCTCCTCCACTAGTGTTGCCACCTCACATAAGGCTAATTCCTGGAGATGCTATTTTAATGTTAAACACAACCCGTATTGTTTGGCCTAAATGCTGACTCGGAGACTATCAATCTTTGATATGTTAATATTCTTAATGATTGTACAATGAATACTGTGTACAGGAAACATTCAAAACAGTAATACAACTGTAAACTAATTATTCAAATGTTCATTCTGTGTGCTTTGGTAGAGTCATGAAAACTACTTGCCCTTAAAAGTATATTTCTTATCAAATCTTGCAGCCACCAACAATTTGGGTGTCTTCATCAAGAATTCATGAAACTGAGAACAGCTGTACCTCAAATTTTCACACACCTGCAGCTCAGCTCGCAAAACACAGAGTCCCAGACAATTTCTTTCTTTGGTCCACAAGGAATTCATCACACTGAAAGTGCAGTTCATTCACATGAAGAATCGACACAGGTATAGAAAATGCGAAGGATACAACTTTAAATACTGCCTCACCACACTTCCTATGTGTACATTTTGCAAAAAAATCCTTCCATCAATCGACCACTCAATCATTTTTTTCCACTAGCTCTGTTTGAACGTCACTCAGAATGGATTCACTATGCAATCTCGAAATACTGAAATGTCGAATTTCAGTATTTCGAGACTGAATAGTCAAAAATCCACATACCCGACAACCCAAAACTGCGAAAAGCACAATCGAGAACGCACGCACACACACACACACACACACACACACACACACACACACACACACACACACACACAGAAACCAGCACATAAACACACACACACCTACTTAACTGCACTAAAACAAGCAGAACACAACATAACACAAAAACACACCTACCCTACCTTCGACATTTCAGTATTTTGAGATTGTCTAGTGTATCCCTCAGAATACAGTAGTCATCATAGTATTTGTCTTTGTTGATGTTAATGCAAAACTTATCTGCCAGTTCCTCGAATAAGTGCCACATCACTGGTTCTTTCAAGGTTAAAGTTCTCATTGCTTGAAATTCTGAATCCTGGTAAGTATACCACTTGTCTAGGTAGTTTAAACACTTGTAGAATTGATCAGTATCAGCTTCGAAGTGCCTTTTCTTATCCCATAGAATTCTTTTAAGCATGTCTCCAGCAGCCTTTCCATAAAATTTGTCTTGCTTGCGATCTGCAATTTTCTGTCTTACTCCAACCATAATATTATGCAGTTCAGAACTAGTAGTTTAGTCTGACTCACACTACTTTGAAAGACCTGCATAACATTCTGTAAGAAACTGCAGTATAGTTTAGGTATAGACTCGCTTCCTTCATCTCTAAAGGCATCCCAAATTACTTTGTGGCATCCTTCTACTCCCTGTGAAACAAAGTAAGACTGCAAAGCAGCCCATACTAGAAGTATTCTTTCAAGTGCTGGAAGTAATGATAACCATCTCGTTGGTACATGACGAAGAATGTCTTGCTACTCAAGTTCGACAGACTTGAAAAAAGACTTGAGCTGTGCATTTCATTTGGCATATCTGGAAAACTCAGCATAAACTTTGAGAATGAAAATTTCAACGTCCATTGACAAAGATTTGCATACCTGTTTAACACAATTATGCAGAATATGGCACTTGTAATTTACCAAAATGAGTTCAAAATTTCTTTTTTTCAGTTTCTCATACACAGAAATCTTCTTTCCAAAATTCACTGCAGCATTATTCCCAGAAAATGCAGACACACTGCTTATGTCTAATCCATTTTTCTCTATCACTTCAACTAATCTGTCCATTATCACCGCACTGCTTTCATCTGAATCTCCATAAAAGTCTAGCAAACCATGTTTTATTCCTTCTTGTTTTGAAAAATACTGCTCTTTAACTGGAAAAAGTTTAATGCTTCCTTTGAAGAGTCAGTTGCTATTGAAAAGTACTTTGATCCTTGTAAGTCAGAGATCAACTGTTCTTGTGAAGCAAGAGCGAGAACTTTTTCAATTATGCTAGTTGCTTTCGTTCTGCCACAAGCAATCTTTTTTGCAGTACTAGATTCTGGGGAAATAGTTCCCATTATCTTGTTACCGCAATCTTGACTTGCATAGCTGTGATGATGCTTAACACTGTTGTAAGTTAGAGTTACTTCAGCAACTGTTATAAAATCGCCCTCTTTGGTATTTGGTTTTCTGAAGAGCATCATGACTGTATTTTGCTTAATCTGCTTCACATTTTTATTATGTTTCTCCGATGTTGCATGAATTACTACTGATCTGCGTCCCTCGTACTTTACTGTAAATGTGTGATGGCAAGTTTTGCATTCTGCTTCAGACTCTGTTTTCTTACCCAACCAATCCTTGAAATTGTCTTGTTTTAACCATTCATCATTGAATGAACAGTGATACTTCTTTTATGCCTTTATACAACTTTCAGATTCAGAATCCAAATGCTTTGATTCAGGCATTGCAACTTGCGAGTTTTTATTGATCATGTGCATTGCAGCCAAGGCAACAAATTAAGTACAGTAGACTCTGTTATCCAGCACACATGGGGAATGGTACAGTACGGACTCCAGGGCAGCAGGCAGCTATAGGGTCGATCTTAAGGTGTCATTCATGGATGATAGTCCAGCCACACCCAAAAACATGTAGTCGTAGAGCTGTTACATTTATTGTTATGGATAAGAAATTTCTTGTTTGGAAAACCAACCCAAGAAAGTGAAATACATAATAAAACTAAGGAAATGGTTAAGCAGCTTTTTTATTCCCCTATTCTTGGTAGATGCCGGATGAGTGTCATTTCTGGTTGCTAGAGAGTTAACTCTAAGAACAAAAAATCTGGACGAAGCAGTAAATAATGGGCAATATTTAAAAACAGTCCCTATTTTTGAGACTTTGTCCCACTTTTATTTATGGCTTTGTCCAGATTTCTTGTTCTAAGAGGTTGAGAAGTATGGAGTGAGAGATTGTGGTATACCTCTCAACCTCTTAGAGCAAGAAATCTAGACAAAGCCATAAATAAAAGTGGGACAAAAACCCAAAAATAGGGACAAGTTTTAAATATTGCTCTTACAAACTTAGAAAGTTGATAGAATAACAGGTTTTGCATTGGCATGAATATTCTGAAAGGTATGAAGTCTGAAACACAAATGTCTGTCATTATCTTCTAACTTCAGTCTTTAGTTATTTGCCACTAATATGCCAGAAAACCATAATTTTCTGAGAAACATGCCAAACATATGAGGCAAAAATCTGGACATTCTGTGAAAATCTGTACAGTTCAGAGGTAAGTGGCTGTGTGTGTGAGAGAGAGAGAGAGAGAGAGAGAGAGACAGCGATGTATGAATGAATGCGTAAGTGGGTGTGTGGCATGTGACAGATAGTGAGAGCGATGTGTGAATGAATGCAGGTATGAATGAGGAAGTGACCATGTGTGTGTGTGTGTGTGTGTGTGTGTGTGTGTGTGTGTGTGTGTGTGTGTGTGTGTGTGTGTATGTGTGTACGCGTGTGTGTGCATGCCATTTGCTTCAGTTCCAGTTAAGGGAGAGTGTAATGTCATTATTCCTGGACATTTCAGAGTTTTTTGAATTACTTCTAGGAGATGGGAGATGCTATAAAATCCTGGAGACTCCAGGGCAATCCTGGAGAGGTGGCATCCCTATCCTCCACTTCTTCTCACATATATTTTCCAAGCCCACTTACACCATCTCTTCCACTAATCCAGTAACTTCCTGCTCCTGCCCAAACTTAACTCCCACTCCTTGTCTTGAAATTATGTACAACTTACTGTTTTACAGTTCTAAGTTCCCTGGTCCTCTCCCTTCCATTTTTTTTTACTTCCTCATTCTCCCATGCAGCTCTAGATATTAATTCTATGCAGTCTTTCCTCAACCAATTTATCTTGCTATAAATCATCTCCAAAGGCAAAATTCCAGTGACTTGCTTTCTTTCCTCTTGCAGACTGTGTCATAATTTGTAACCATTATACTCCATAGTACTCATCTCTCTCTCTCTCTTTTTACTCTACAATGCAAGTAAGCCACCTACTTCCAGAGCTGTAGTGAGGGTGGGGAGAGATGGCAGGATTCCAAGGGCACATTCAGTTAAGGGTGGTCTGACTGGAACTTTAGTGTAAATGCCGATCAGCTCCCAGTCTGTCTTTACAGTAACAATACTTCTAGTCGAAAAATATTTAAGCAGCCACAATCCCTGATAATGAACACTACTGTGTAAATTATAAGGGCAGTCAGTGTGTTCTATGAACTGTATCCACAGTTTAGCTAAACTGTAGCAAGGAGCTCTTTTCTTTATTTTTTTATTCTTTCTTTTTTTGTTTGTCCTAGACCTGCTCAGCCTTCTTGTGTCCACACTTCAGCGCAGAGCCCTCACCTTCTTCTTGGCTTTTATTTATTTATTTATTTATTAAGTTTTATTACATTAACATACCTAAGAAGTAGATAAAGGTAGTGATGGTTGTATACTGGCCCTACATGCAGTCTCTTTCTATAGTTCCTTTTTTCTATTTTAGCTGTTTTGCAGCATCTCATAATCTTTCTTCTCACTTCATTCTGCTGTGTCTTAATATAGCACCCATATCCTCCGTTTCCTTTGTCATAAAAAATGTAGAACATGTAAGAGCATTTTCTGCTGGCTTTGGATACTTTTGTGCAGAAATATAACTGCAAAAATCCAGAGGAGGATGATGACATGTGAATGCTCTTATTTAAGACACTATTATGTTGAATCTTTACAAGCTCCAGCAACATGGATCAGGGCAATTACAAAAACCATTTCTAAATAGGAATCCAATAAACTTTGCCTATTGGAAGTCTTTGAAATCCTCAATAAGCATTACAATCTGCAGAATCATAGCTAAACCATCTTGTGCCTTGTGCGGTTTCCCCAAACTGGCACCCCCTGATCTCAAACTTGAGAGGCTAAAAAAAGGTGTTCTCCAAGCTGAGGACCAACAAGAAACTCTTCTGTGCTCTTGTAACTGCAGTAAGCTACTTGCTGCAAGCATCCTGCTGCTATCATCACACACTGCTTTCTTCAGACATGACCATAAATGCAGTTTTGGCATTCATTTTTGAAGCTGTTATATCATTGTGGCTTCATAAACTAATGTTGATTCTGTTTTTTTGCACTGTTGGCACTTGACAGTCATGCTTCCTAACAATTTTTGCTTGGGGACAGCTAACTTCTTTGACCTGCCTAAGGCTGTGTCAGTATACAGTATTTCATGATGTTCGCTGTCTCTGTAGTTTTTATCCATGATGTTTAGAAATTAACATCTTTTTTTGAGCAATGTAACATTTCCATCTTTTGAATGAAAATAAAATATTTATACAGATTTTTGAAGAGCCAGTTCCTTCCCTGTAATTTCATATTCAAGTCTGCCAGGTCATTAAGCTAAAGTTATCATCTATGAAGGTGGCACCTTTGCCTTTGTGGTCATAAAGGATTTTATTTCCTCATGCAGTAGTCCAGTATCTGATTACTGTGGCAGGCCTGTTTAGCCGTTAAACATGGCTGAAGTAAATCATGTTATGCTCTGCTCTTGTTTCTCAAGAAAGGTTTTAAAATGCCTAATAATCTAGACCCCTCAGTCGTATAAAATTTTACATTTCAGTGACCTGTTCTGTGATTTCATTGCAAGTGTTTTGGCACATAGGTTCACTTGATTAACTCTTGAGATATTGATCTGCCCAGTAAACCTACAAATTCATGTTCTCAGTCATGGAAGCACCTATAATTGTGATAACCACAAATTTACTTTTCCATGTCATTTATCTCAATGTCTTTTCTGGTTTATTTCCCTTCACTTCATAAACATTCATTAGCTCTACCCCCAGAAGAAAAGATCTGACAAGTCCTCAACTAAATGTGGCCACTTGTGTATTGTCATCATCTTCATTGCATTTACTGAGTTGCAAGCTGAAAAACTGACACGATTCAGAACTTTTGCATAGATCGACACACCCTGCTTGTTTTGCAGTTGTCTTCTGCAAGCGTTTCGGTTGCTTTTATGCTTTTACAGCTGACATCTGAATGTTTATAAATATTTCAAGACCATTTTTGATAAAATTTCTATCTGAAAATACCCTCCACTTAGTAATCACTTATGGGATCGAATAGCTAAGCCTGATTGCTGATTGAAATCTTTGGCTTGTTAGTTTTTTAAAAGACTGCTGGCAGTTAACCTTATGTTTTTATTGTACAGCTGTCCTAAAAATTTATCTTTATGTCTTTTGATGGATGACATGGTGCTTTATATTGCACTCTTTATGCATGGATATAGTTTCTTGACAAAATTAAACAGAAACTGGTACCAATGTTCAGTGCTGAAATTATTCTTCAGATCATTCACTTTGAAAACACAGCCTTTAGTGTCATTACAAAGACATGCATCTGGAGTGTTTCTCCCCGGGCCTCTGCTGAAAATTGGCTTCATTTCAAGTCGGACTTTTCCGGTAAACAAATGTAAAAATAAATAAAATAAAATAAATATTTACTTTTTTGCATTCACAAACAGAATAGAGATAAGAATTGTTTGAATCATGATCAAAAAACAAGTAAAATAAGATGAAATTAATTCCTTTGAACTATGGAAACTTCAAATATGTAGCAAATCTGCAGTACTGTAGAATGGGCAACAGATGATACTTTGGGCACCAGGTTTTAATCTGGTTAAAATATAGTACATTTGGATTGCATGTTTCAACTTGGATAGAAAATGTACATTATGGTAAGGTTGTCTGGTGTATATTTCATCAGTATTAGAGCTCCTGGATTCAGTCCTGACCTCTAAAGCAGAGGTTAATGTTTGCAGGATGGCAGTAGTTTTACCAGTTTGGTATTTTCAGTGTGGTCTGGTTGCTGTCTGAATACAGCATCCACCTTACAGTTTCAGGACCAAGTGTCAAACTCCAGCTCAGGCACTAATGTTGACAGTACAAAAAGTAAGTACTAAGACTTACTTTCTCCATGTGATCAAATGGTACTTTGAGCAGTTTCTGCTTCACTGTGCCAGAATTCAGCTTTGAACTTCAGGTAAGCAGCCATTGTTCGTAAAATGGTGTTACTTGCAAAAATTGTATTCTGCATGTGGCACAATGCTCATTGGACAGGTTTCTACCTCAAAGCACCAGCTCTCACTCCAGAGCTCTGTCATGCCAGTACAGTGCCGCTTACTGAGATCACGTTTTCTCCAAAAAACAACATGAGTTATGGAAAGGGGGAGGGGGTCACAATGCCATGACAGTCATTTGGTCCCCAACAGATGAAATCCTGACAAACATGGACAAAGGAAACCTTACCAGGACAGCCATTGTAGAGTTATTAAAAGTATTCAGCCTAATTGACCACTCACTGCTACTAGGCAGACTAATAGAAATGGCATTAATGGAGACTTCCTACCGTGGTTTAAAGTCTTCCTTTCTAGCAGATCCTTTAAAGTGAAATTAGTAATCTTATCTAATACTGTACTACCTCTTAAAAGTATTCCTCAGGGATCCATCCTTGCAGCCTTTCTTTTTTCCATATTTATTAAAAAACTCCCTTATGACCTAACAGATAATCCAGTCATATCATATGCAGATAACATGGTCATCTTCGAAGCCAGCTAGTCTCACCCTCTTGAGCAAACTCATCTCCATATTGAAATGTATTCCCTCAGCTAGTGGCTTCCGCAAGCCCTTATTAAACCCCTCTGAAACAAAATCAGTGGTATTTAAAGGTTTGCCAATACATTTCACATCACAGATTTAAAAATCTTCCCCTTAGAAACAACTCCCTCATTCACATACTGGGCAGTCTGTCTTGACACATTACTTAATTTCCAGAACCATATTGAAAAAACATGCAAGAAAATTAACTCCCTACTTTTCTAGGCCAGAAGACTCTCAATTTGTGTGACTTCCCCCGCAACAGCAGCTATATGCAACGGAATTCTACTTGTCCATCTAGAATATGAACTGCTTGTCATTGCTGCAGCATTACAGAAAAATTTAACCAACCTACAGATCATCTCCAATAAAATATGACATTTCATCACACAGGCGTTTTATCAAGAACACCACTGCAGACCTCTCCCTGGCAGCCTTTCAAACACAGATGACATCCTGTGGCCTTCCTGCTCTACAAAACCTTTATTCCTGACTCGTTCTCACCTCTGGCATGCAAACCTTTTCTTACAGCCACATCATATAGCTCAATACATCTCTCTCAATCCACTCCATATCTGGCCACACTTGCAACTAAATTGCACTGCACCAATCACACTAGCCTTAACTGTGGGAATCACTACCAGTCCGCCTAAGAGAACTCTCCTTATACACAGAGTTTAGAACTGAACTTACACCTAGCTACACAAGCTTCATGTCAGGGTCACTAATCTCATCACATCACTTAAATCTCACTATGTTTCATATCTTTTCACTCCTTCACCTGCATTTAGTTATTCTGGCATCTCTGCTGAAGTCTTTATTCACTCCTTAATCACCCTTATTCCTTTCCATATATTTTCTGCATTCCCCTCTTTCCAAGGAGTTTAATTATGCTAATTACTTAAGCTAGTTTGAAACAACAAATTCCCATAGGATCCAAAATTACTAATATTTTGCTGCCTCATTTCGCTGATTTTACTGTATTTTCTACACTAAAAAATAACTGTTCTGTTGCTTTAAGTAGTTAGCACATAGCATAGACTACATTCAGATCTGCCTAATCTAGGCTGTATTGTAACATCTCAGCACTATTCCAGCCATCTTACATTAGGAGGGCTCTGTCTGCACTCTTGTGGCATAGGTGTGTAGTCTGAGCCTCATCTGAGTTAGAAAATACTGGAGGAAAGCTTATCGTGTGCTTTCCCATTGGTAGTAGAGCTTAAAAGTGTTTATTCTCGTTTGTATTTAAGCCTCATGTTTGTGCGTAGCTGCACACTGCTCACTGGTGTTGAGCGGTGCCATGTACAGATGCAAACACCTTCAAAGACAATTTTCCACTAGACACCTGTTAATACAACCCTTCCAAGCTCCCCTGCTGCATTGAGGGCAACTCATTTGTGCAATGAGTAGCATTGCCATAGTTTTTTTTCACCCCTAGCCTTCAATAGAATAAGCTCCTTTGTTAATCCTAGAACAAAATCTGATCAAACTTGCTCACTCCTTAATAGTGACCTGCCACAATGAATGGTCAGTTTCCAACCATTTTTCCGGTCAGCCTGATTAACATGGGCATCCTGAGACAATGTTGTAATTGCTTCATGTATACTGACAACCACTTACTCCTAAAACAAACAAATACAGTATGTGAGAGATGTAATTACACTATGAATTTCGAATCAGTTCTTTCACATAACAGCAAATCAGACGTCAGACAGGTTACCAGCACGGACACATCACCTGTCACATAAAACAAGACAATAACACATAAACCCACATATGCAGAGGTACTCAATAGAAGCCTACCAAAAGACCTGCACACACTGCAAAGCAAATAGAATCCACTACACATAATAACACACACACCAGAATCTCAGCAAATAAGCCCCTATGTCAGAACTCCTCAAAACCTAATATCCTAGCCATAGGTGACTCCATGGTGAGACACACAGATATCTCTCTAATCAGGCTGGACAAGGAGCCAGTCATGATCACCTGCCTGTCAGGTGCCAGGATCCATCAAATCACGCAAGCACTCCAGTCACTCAACAACAATTACTGTTATGACTCTGTCATAGTACATGTAGGGGTGAATGACTTGAGAGGTACCTCTCTGGACTATATAAAGAGGGACATGTTTGAACTCTGATTGTGTCCCAGGCTGTTTTGTCCCTAGCCCTAAGCAGCATCCTACCTTCACCCAGGATGATGCTACAATATAAACAAAAAATGATTGACTTCAACAATTGGCTTAGCTGCTGGTGTCAGTCCAGGGGGCTCCAGTATCTTTCAGTCTGGGACGAATGATCGACAGACTACACTGCTTTGCCACAGATGGTCTTCACCTGTCTCCTCTAGGCTTTTAGATACTGGCAAAGATGCTTGCCTCGCCCATGGTGCCTTTTTTAGGCAATGTCAAAACAACAAAATTCCTGACATAAAAAAATCCACTCCAGACAATCTCAAGGTTATGCTGCATAATGCTAGGAGCCTAAACAGGAAACTGCACTCCCTTGAAGCACTCCTCACCCTTGGAAGATGCTGATGTTTGTGCAGTCACTCAGATATGGTTGAAGGCCACCTTCTACATGTTCCGACCCCAAAATGAGCATGAAAGAACCACAGGTAGATGTATATCCATCTTCATTAAAACCAAATACACCTTCAGACTGGTTAAACAGTACCACTCTCTTGAGCTACTCCAGGTCCAGCTAACTATAGGTAAAACACCCTACCATATCATAGCTTGCCACAGGTTCACTACTATTAACCAAAAGAAGCACACCACCTATCTGGACTTGTTAGAGTCACTCACAATACAATCACTAAACACTATACAACCAAACACTTTGGTTATGGCAGATAGTAACTATACTTCCATCAATTGGGCAACATACACAATCACAAACATGCTGTCTCTGAGTTTCCTGGATTTTGTCAATCCAAATGCCCTGGAACAGTTTGTCTGTACCCCCACAAGGGGGTCAAGTGTCCTGGACTTGGTACTTACCAGCATGGGTTCACTGCAGTACCCCCTGTGTGGTTCCCTTCCTGGTAAGATCAGACCATAAATCTGTGTCGTTCAAAGTAACGATCAGACCTGACACCCCACAGGAGCAAAAACACAGACGAATTTCTCCAAAAGAAACTACAGTCTACTAAGCGATGGTATAAAAAGTTTCAAACCCCCTGCTAATGCAGCCAACCATGATTCCTATGCAGAAGTACACAAATGCTCTAGACAATCACTTAAACAACTGTATAGACTTTGCTGTACCTGACTGGATCAAAACCAGGTCCTCCCAAAAAAACAAGCCACCCTGGTGGACCTCAAGTATAAATAGGTTATATAACAAAAGGAAAAAACTTTTATCTAAAACAAGAAGGAAATTACTCAGCAGAAGAAGAATACCCTCCACAGCTTGAACAAGCAAATTTGACATCTTGTAAAATCCTCTAAAGCTAGTTATGAAGCTAGATTAGCATCCCCTAGCTAAGGATAATCATAAGGCATTCTTTAGCTGCTTCCAAAATATGAAAGGGAATGCCCAGCTATGTGCCAGACGTATAGTGGACATTACCACTCATACTGAACCTGAGGAAATTGCCAACCTGCTAGCTGACAGATTTGGTGCAAACTTAACCCCACTTCCCCCACCACTGATACCCCAAAGCATACCTGACACCAGTCCTCTACATTGTACATCCAAAGAGCAGGTTATAGCTGTGCTCTCCAACGCCAAAAACATGGCTTCTGTGGGACCAGGTAACATCCCAGGCTGCTTACTAAACAGTCTAAAACAAGACTTTAGGAACCACTTGGTGCTCTCTTTAACTACAGCCTGAGCACTGTCTTTGTTCCAGCAAAGTGGAGCACAGCAACAGTAATCCCCTTGCACAAAGGGGGTCTATCAACTGACTCTGGGAACTATAGATCCATAAGCCTAACCAACATTATCTGCAAGGCCATGGAACTTATCAATAAGAACATAGGCAATCTTCAAACTCTTGACTTGACCTAGTCTGGCTTTGTTAAGGGTAGATCATGCTTAATAAACCTGGTGAATTTCTTTGAGAATGTCACCAAAGCCTTGGATGAGGCAAAACAGTACGTACCACCTATCTTGACTTGGCCAAGGCTTTTGACACAGTCCCCCACTCATGTATCATTGAGAATCTCTCCCAGCTGAGGATTAACCCATATGTCACTAGATGGGTAGCCAACTGGCTCACCGACAGAAGACCAGTTACCAGTGGTGTACCACAAAGATCTGTGCTGAGCACTCTGCTGTTTGGAATCTATTTCTCAGAAGTACAGGCAAAAGTAGACAGCCTTTCACTTACCAAGTTCACTGATAATTGCAAACTGGGTGCAGTCACTGAGTCGCCCAAAGGTGTTAACATATTACAAAAGGGGCTAACACAGACAATTGATTGGTGCCAAAGCCATGGACTAAAACTAAGTGCAAAAACATGCATTATTATTCCCTTTGATAAAGAAGTCCCTGCAAATTGCAGTATTACCAGCACCCCCTAAGCTCAAACACAGTGGTGCAAGATTTGGGAACAGGTTGATAGTAACCTAAACTTTGATCACCATGTGTCCACGCTGTCCACTGTGGTAAGGAAAGCCTTCTACATTGCACATCTCATAAGTAAGAGCATCACATCCAAGGCTAAGGATGTTATAATTCCTCTGTACTCAACCCTCATCAGACCACTGATAGACCACAATGCTCCCTTTTGGATGTACCTCACCAGACACCTGCAGCATCTGGGGAGACCACAGAGGTTTCTCACTAAGAAAATTCAGAGCCTCCAAAACATGACCTAAATGGAAAGACTGAAAGCCCTGTCACTGTACTCTGTATCCTACAGGCTGCTGAAACATGACTTGGCCTGGCCTACAGAGCAGTCTCTGACCCTGCCCTAATGCAAATGCTGCATATCCACAAATCAAATGGAACAAGAGTCACTCACTCCAGGGATCTCAACCTTGCCTGTGACAACATGTTGGAGAGACAGATATGTCTCCCAGAGATTGCTGCTTCTCTGAATAAACTTCCAATTCATGTGAAGCAGAGCTCCTCAATGACCCTATATTAGCACAAGCTAGACAATTGGATGGGAGACCATAAATTCACCCCGGGGGAGTCACCTGTATCCCTCACGGACAGGGGCATTTGGTGTTGATCATAGACTCTCCCTGCGAATAAAGACCATCTAACCATAGTCATTTAGGTAACATGGGTATAAGATGGCTAGGCTTGTAAAAGCCCTAGGGACATTAGCCTAGTAACTTCCTATGAACATATGCATTACTTGTTCTCATATCCACCTTTTTTGTAACTTGCCTTTCAATCTGTCTTATATAAAGTTTGTATAAATCTCTAAATGTTGTATAGATAATATATTTCCGTATTTCTGCATTACACTATATAACTTTCACTTCATGTTGTAATATACTCACCGAGGATAAGCCTGTCAATGGTCCATTGAGATCAGTGCACTACCCTGGTAAACAAATGTAAAATAAAAGTAAAAAAAAAAAACAGTGTTCTTATGCTATATAATGTGGCTAAATGGATATATGATCTATTTCACAGCTTCAGGGTTCAGATGTATGCCAGTTAGTCCTCTCAGCATGCATTCATACACACACAGACAAGCATATATAACAGGGCATGAAATAGAGTGTGTGATGACCTCATAGTTGTAAGTATGGCAGTCGGCATTGCATGTCTTAGTTCTGTATTGCAAAACTGTTCTAGAAAAATTGCCTTGCTTGGTCCAATGAATAATAAAGTCACTGTTGTGCAGATGACATCAGATAGTTGAAGCAGCAACAGATATCTGGTAAACTGGCAAAACTCTGTCTTTTTTTTTTTTTTTTTTTTTGTCAGTGGTCTCTGATGACCTTCATTTGTGTCCCCCCTACATCTTGGTCGTGACTGTAGGACAACAAACAGTGAAGATGACTTTAGCTGTTCAAACCATTTACATTTCTGAGACAGGGAAAGTTTGGCAAAAACTCTAGGCTGAGAAGTCTGTCTCTCATGAGCAAAAACTTGACAGAAACACTGTTTTCATGCTAACAAAAAATGGGGTCTTCCATAATTGGATCTATTGGTGCAAACTTCCTGACCAACAGTCAGTGGTGTCAAATGCCTTTTAAACTGGTCAGAACAATAATCTTCTTTGTGCATTTCCTACAAACTGGTATTAAAGCATAAAATGAGAAAAAATTGCCTCATTCTGTTGAGTTCCTTACTGACCCCAGTAACTGTGGTTTACTGTTTTAGCAGAGATACTGGTGGCTCCATCAAAACCCATACATCTTCACAACAGGGTATTGTACATTTAGTAAGTAGACAGAGCTTTGTAGGCATATCTCAGGTATGTCAGATAGACAGCTTGGAGGATCTCAGGTTGTTTCCAAATCACCATATTTTTCTCTGTTGAGCTGTTATCTGCACTAAAAGAAACAAGGAAGCCTACTAGAAGAATTTCATACCTCTCAAGATGAACAAGGTTTTCTCCTTGGTGTGAATGTAAAACAGGAGGTCTAGTCTGTTACTTTCATCAAATACTGGAATATCTTATCACTGTATTTAATGCTACTTTAGTCTGTTCTTCCATTAATGTGTATTTGAGTGTATTTGTAATTTCTGTCTTTACTCGCCCCAGCTTCTCCAGCTAGTGCTTTTTGGCTCATTGTAAAACAGTGTTTAAAGAGAGTCTTTGATTTCAGGCCTAAAAAAAAATCCATAGTCTCTAGACTGAGGAACTGACTGTTCCTCTCTGTGAATTTGTATACACAGTAGACCTCAAACATCTTCCTTGGAAACACTTTTCTTAGTACCTTTCAGTCAATCTGAAAGGATTTCTGAATTGCACTCCTTAATGTATGAAGACTCGTGTCCAGTTTCCTTAAGGGTAGAGTGCCTTTAGAACAAATCATTCCTTCATGCCTAAAATGGTCTGTGACATGTTTTTGAATGATTCATTACAACTGCCTGTCTTCTTTTCTAAACAGAAGATCAAGACAAGAAAGAATTGTGTATACCGTGAATGCAAGCAGACCAGTGAGACAGTGCACTGATGGGACTAGGCCACTAGGACAGTCTGCTGAGATGTTTGTGATGTTTATGAAATGGAAACAGAGCTGAGCGCTTACTGAACTGTTTCTTAAGAGAATTGAAATAACATTTTGACTGAAGAGGTTGGGGTCTCTTAGCCAGATCAACAGCTATCACTGCAGCATTGATTAAAAAAGTATCTACTCAAACTATTTGTGTGTCTTTTATTTGGACATCTATTCATATGTGTGGAACACTGGATGTTTTATCTAGAAGTAGAACAGAGTTTGCTTCAATTGCTGTACAGAACTTGCTTTAGATCATCCATCCCTTCTGAGGGCGGAGAGTACATTGTTCAGTATGGCTCTACTTCAGAAATGATCCTTAAGATGAACATGGTACATTTATGGGAATACATTTATTAAAACAGTAGATGGTCAAAAAATAGGATCACTGCTGCAAGATGCACTCCTTCTTCTGCCACCACTGGTCAAGCACCTTAAGGGCCTCACATTTTTGTATACATTTAGCTGGGTCCCATCTTCACACTTTGTTGATGTTTTGTGTTTTATTATATCACAAAATGTTAACCCATATTTGGTACACTTTTTCTTGAATTCCTGTATTGAATTTTAGTAATTGTTACATTTATTTAAGTCCACATCTCTGTCCTGCACTGCAGTTTAATCTTCACATCTAACTAACCTACTTATAAACTCCATATCTCTTATCTCAGCTACCTTGGTATTCCACTCAAACTCTATTGCATTCATCCATCCTTCCATTCACAACCCCTTTAACCCATTTTTGCACATGGGGTTGGGTGTCACTTCAACAGTGACAATCATCTAGAGCCAAGGTTTACACCACTGGGTGGCTAGCCTTGCCACGGTAGTTCTTTCACACTACACACTCACACTTGCACAGACGCTCACAACTATGGTCACTGTATAATGTTCAATCCAGTTACTGCATGTCTTTGGAATGTGGGAGAAAACCAGACGACCCAGAGGAAACCCACACAAACACATGGATGACATGCAGACTCTGCGCCAAAGGCACACCAGGCGAGAATCAAACTGGGAAACCTCATGCAGTAAGGCAACAATGCTATCCACTGAGTAACTGTGATGCCAAAAATCCACATTTTCTTACTAACCCCTCCTAATTGCCTGCTATATCCTTCCCACATACTTGATAATCCCTACTCACAGCTAGCCTACTGTTCTGGTGTGATTCCATTCTAGGAAACTCCTTAATTGTTTTGATTATAAGATGATCAACTAATCCACTGCTTGCCTGTGACAAAGTATTAAAGAACAAATTTGTGTGTATAATGTCAAAATGTTTCTGCTTGTTTGTATTAGATTATTCTACACTACTTTTGTACTCACATGTATATACTACTGTGGTACTCATGTTTGTATACCTACTGTGTCTCTCCTATGTTTCATTGCATTGTGTTATCTACTGTCAGTGTAAGTGCTTTTTTGAAGGTTCTTAATGGGGTTTTTTTCTTTCCAGGAGGCACATGTTCTGATGATGAGGAAGATAATATTGAAGGAAGCAGTGACAGTAGCGTAACAAAAAATGTGCCTATTACAGGTAAAATGAGCTACATTCTTCCTAGTTTTTATATGCTAAGCAATGTCCCAACATGGTCAAAAGATATTCAAGCGTCACCCACGGCAACTATAACACAGAGTCAGTGGTATATATATATATATATATATATATATATATATATATATATATATATATATGTGTGTGTGTATATTTGTTTGTTTTTTTTTTTGTTTTTTGTTTTTCCTATTCTGTCTTCCCTATCAAGGAATCAAGGATAGATATCAGTCTCTAGCCGACAGTCCAAATTGAGTTTTGGCCTCTTCCTATTCTGTTACCTTTCCCTCTCTATTTGCTCCCAATACTTTGGTTCCTTTGCTAGTGATGAAGAAATTAATTCAACTAAGACAGTTAATGACTTGAATTCAAGAATTACTTCAGACTTATTAAACAACATGAACATGATCATAAGGATGTTTTTTTAAGAAGTAGATAAACATAGTTAGTTGATTAAACAGAGGAAGAGTAAAAAAAATCTTAGAGACGCTAAGCAATATGATAATAACACAGCTTATTGGGCCTAGACTAAAAAAGAGGATAGCTCTAAAAATATTTATGCTTTGACCCAAAATAAAGTAGCAAAAGGTAGTCAGGATCTAGTTAATGTTAGAGTACTGATGACTGTTAACTAACCAGAAAGTTCCCTGTTAAATACACTTTTGAATAATAAGAAAGAAAGATAAGTCTCTTAGAGTTATGAGACCAGATAAAGGAGGAAGTACACTTTTATTTGATTCAGTACCATACTATTCTGTTATGTTTAATATGCTTCAAGACACTGAAACTTATATACAGGTTTCTAGAAATGAGGTCAGTACTGCATATAGAGACATTTATATGTTTCTATAAGATTGTTTAATGCAAAAGTCCATCGCTCCCGCCATATATGATTTTTTTGATCTTGAGTAATCTAGTTAAATGAAGCATTTTTTGGTGTACCTAAAATACATAAAAGTATTGAAATGCCCCCTTTTAGACCAGTAGTGGCAGCAAAAAACTCCCAAGACCAATCCCCTAGCAGTCTTGTTTATAGAATGTTGAAACCTGTTTTTAGTCGATCTGCATATGTACTGAAAGACTGTCTGGATTTTTTGAGTAGGTTTGATTCTGATCTATGGGACCTAGAGATGATTTTTAAACAAATGATGTGGTAGACTTATTTACTACTATTCCTCAACTTCACTTTCTATTCTTCATGGATGTGCAATTATTAATTGATTTTATTAATACAATTCCAGAAAGTAATTTTATATATTCTGAACGGGAGATATATAAACAGATTACAGGAGTTCCCTTGGGGACAAAATGTACCCTGATTTATGCCAATTTAATGATAAAAGGATGGGATTCACAAATTGTGTTCAACAGTACTTTTTACAATTTTGTAAATTGTACTTAAAATACCTTGATGATCTTTTTATTTTGTGGAATAGGCCGATAGCCTAGTACCAACCTATGAACCTATATAGGACAAGCTGCCAAGCTGTCATAGTACCTTTTTGAAGTTCATTAGAACAGTATCATGCAATTCCACACACCCATTTTGTAAACAAAGACTCGTTACCTTAGAAACAAAACAACCAATCACTTTAAAGTTCTCATGAAAATTCAAGGATTTAAACATCATGGTACCACCACTAAAAAGAAAACATTCTAAAAATAAATTTAAATCAAATAAATATTAAATATACATCTTTTTCACATAGATCAACAAAATAACACTGCCATTTAATATTATAATTAAAATAACTATATAATCATTTAATAGTGTCTGCTTTCAAAATCAACACACTGTTGGTACTGATTTTATCATTTATACCTGGAAATTGTGTGGCATTCAACATGATTTGCCATAAGAGTTCCTTCATTTGTAATTGGGACTCCCAATTACCACCTCTAATAGCATGTGATACCTTTTCCAAAATGAAAAATAACTTTTAAAATTTGAAATATAACTTTTGCGTTATAGGAACTTGCAACTAGACAATGGGTTTTTGAGGACTCCACAGCTATGGAGCAAGTCCCCAAAGGTATAAGACAGTGGAAGAATTCGAACGCACTTGAGATTGGTTCATTACTGCATTATAAACTCATAGAGCTGTTTGATAAAGTTGATATGTACTATAAGAGGCTATTAATTAAAGACAATAACAGGAAACTAGCTATTTTGTTCAGGAAGTTGAAATAATTCAAGGGGAAATTGTGGGGCATTTTTTATTTGATACTTACATGTGTTGATGTGAACAGTTTTTAAAAAAAAATAGATGGGCAATGTGACAACGTCATTAAATGGAAAGAAAATAAATTTTTGTGACAAAATTGCATACCAGAATAAACAGGCATATCTTGTGCCTGATCAAAAGGGTAGGGAGAAGGTTTTTAAAGAAGGGATGTCTGATGTTGGAGACTGTTATGGAGATTCTATTAGTCAAACTATTGAAAGTATTCCTAGCGACAATAATTTGAATGTTGTGAGAGAACTCGTGGGGTTAATAATGTTTCTAATAAGAATCAGTGCATGGATAATTTTCTGGGGCACCATTCACCCTCATTGCAGAAATTTCCACCCCTACCCCTGAAGGTCACCACATTTACAGAATTTGAGGGAGGTGAGAGAACAGACTGCTACAGTGGAAAATTTTCAAGAACCTCATTTTCCACTACCAGGGGGAAATGGAGAGGCAGAGGCAGAAGGATGACAGATATCATTAACTGATCCTCCATTTCTGTAAGTAGTTTACAAAGACAAAGGTTTTAAGATTTTTAATTATCGTGACATTGTTATTACCAAGGAACATTTTGATATTTTTAAAAGGGGACTTAAATTTTGTAACTACCACACTTTTGAATGTAGTCAGTACCTTACTGGAGTTAAAATTATTTACAAGAAAACTTAATTTTAAGATACTTTTTCAAAATGAGAATAAGGAATCTAATGATGTTGTGAGACAGCCCAGTACTTTTAATCCCCCTTTACTACCCCTAATATTACCATTTGAGAAAATATATGAGAAAAAAATTAGGGATTTGGGTGTTGAGTATAGGCAGGTGAGATATTTTAATTTAATTTTGAAACAGAAACGGGTTAAATTAATTAGTGGAAAATAAAAACATTAGGGTTATGAGGCCTTACAAAGGGGGTGGGGTGGTTTTCATGAATTATATTGATTATTCTACAAAAATGTATCAGCATTTGAATAATGATATTTAGTTTGAATTAAATTCTAAAAATGAGGTTACTATGGCTTATAATAAACTTGATATGGCACTTTATGATTATTTGATGTAGAATGAAATTGCAGTACCTACTATGAATTATTTAGAGGTTAAAAATCCTGTTGTTTCCTCATTTTTTGGTATTCCTAAGGTTCACAAAGATATAAATGACCCCCTATTAAGATCTACTGTTGCTTCGGGGGGTCAAAAACTGAACCTGTGTCTAATTTAGTGGATAAAACATTGAAGATGAGATGTTTTTATTATAAAAAATGTGTTGAAAAATTCTTGGCACTGTTTGAGTGAATTATCTAAATTGAAACTTGAGGAAGACTTGGTCTTTGTAATAACTGATACAAAGGATTTGTTTTTAATAATATCCTATTCATAGGGATTAGACTGAATCTGATGTTGTCCTTTTCATTCTTCCTCAACGAATGGATCACAGATCTGATCCTTGGACCCAATTCGGCCACATACCATAGACTTTGGATCCAACTCTCAAGCTCTTCCATCTACCCATAATGCCTTAGTCCATCCTGAACACCTCAGATCTCATTTGCCACCATCATGCTCACACCTAGGGTCCTTCTCTTGAGCATTGTATTATTGGTTCATAACTGAATTTGTTTTCTTTGCCTAAAATATTTCTTTTTCTTGTTTCTCTACCTCCCTCTTAGCTTTTGGTACAGGGTCAGCCTCTTTCCCTTGTTTTTAACATAGCTAGTGTTCTATAACATACCCTTTAACACATGGTAATTCTTTGATTACCATTGTTGGCAATTCTTTTCTTTTCTCTTAGTGTTTTATAACCTTTAGTTGTTTTTCTGTATCATACACTTTAACACAGGGTAATTCTTTCCTTCTTTCCTCCTTTTCTCTTAGCCTTTTCTAACCTTTAGTTGTTTTTTCTTGACAAACTCCTTTTTATTGTAGGACTGTTGATTCATACTTTCCTGTCATGGTTGACAAGCCAACAGGATTCAAAAAATGCACTTCTTGTGGGCATAAAATCCCTAACTCGGATGCCCACAAGGAGTGTGTTTATTGTCTCAGAGCCACCCATCTGGATACTAATTGTAATATTTGTGCTGCATTCAATTCCAGGGCATAAGCTAACAGACTCAACAAACTTATTTTAAAAGGACACCTCCCTCCTATTTCAGTGCCTTCTTCAGAAATGTCTAAATCTGCTCCTTCGAAGTCTAGAAAGCACTCTCCAACAAAGACCCTTAAGACTTCGTCAGAAACGTTTGCAAAAATCTTGAAATCTTCAGATCCAGCATCCTCTGACCTGAAGGGTTCATTCTTTGTATCTGAAATCATCAGATCATAAAGTTTTTGATCCTATCATAATATCACCCAGTCCTACGGTTTTGGTGTTACTTCACACTGTCAAAGCACTCTTTCCCCAGAATTCATCATAGATCCAACCTGTCCTATTCTGCACTCTCCCTTCATGCAAACTCCCAAAAAGCATTCCAGGCCTCAGTCCACCACATCCTTCAGGTTCTTCAAAAGTCTACCAGAAGCAGATGTGGATAGGATGATGTGAAAATTGCTCAGAGCTCAGATCCAGATGGAGGTAATTCCAGCTGCATCTCCTATTGGATCCATGAGTCTTTCAACCACTACTCACACAATACTGACTCCTTTTCTGATATGCCCTTCAGTTTTGGAGTCCCCGGATCTGACAGCCTCAAGAGGTCCAGAGTTGGATCTGAAGAAAATGACTTCAGCAGCATCTTTGACGAGTTCCACTCCTATACCTTCAGATCAGAATGGATCCTGGAACCAAAGTGTCAGCATCAGGTCAGTGGGGCCCAGATCTACTGTGCAGTTATTGGATCCGTTCTTGCCACTCAGAGCCTCGGGGCTGGACAGCTCAGGTCTGGTTCCCTCCTGCGGGCACAGATCCGGTAGGAGTCATGATCTACCCATACTGGAAGTCTTGGCTGTGATGCAGCCTTTCTGTCTTTGAAGTTGTGGAAAGGGCCTTTTCTCTTCCTGGAGACCTGGTCTCTCATCCCTCAGTTCCATTCCCTATTCCCTCTTTGGGTACCAAGCTTTTAGCTCATCAGGCTGGTTCCACAAGGACAGCCAGTTCCAGCTAGCTTCCAGTCAGTTCCTGTAGAGGAACTACCCCTCTCTTCAGGATACTGATTTCAATGAAGGAGATAGGGTCTCACAGATCACCACCAGAAGACGTCTCCTTAGACATATTGGAGATCCTTCAGCAATGGTGGTTGGTCTTCCTATAATCCTTCTCCAGAGGAATCTGTATTTTTGGAACATGTTGGTTCTGGCCCATTTATGTCTTGTATTACCCCCCCCCCCCAGTGGATAAACTCATGGATTTAGTTTCCCCACCGGACATGGAAGGAGTTGGATACTATTGAGCCCATTCTGAGACGACCTGACAAATTCTTAGCTCCTCCTAAGGATAGATCCCAGTGGAACAAAGGAGTCGCAGTAGATCCTATGGTGGTGGCGGCAGCCACTGCAAAAGAGCTAGCAGAACAGAGCTCTATTGTCCCTCTGCCAAACAGAGAGTCTAGGGAGCTGGATAGATTCAGAAAGTGAGTCTTTGCCTTGGTGACTTTCACCTTGAGGTCTTTTAACTACCTGGCACATTTCACTAGACCACAGAGAGATTTGACTAAGGAGCTATCAAATTCTGTCTCTGAGTCCATGTCTGCAGAGGATTTCAAACAATCATCATCTCAGCTGGCCACTCTTTTGTCAGTTTCCAGTGCTTTCATGCGGTTGATCTCTCATGCAGCTGAAGGCATCTCACAGGCTGCTGGTTCGGGTATTGCCATAAGGAGATATGCCTGGATGTGACTGTGCAACTTTGCAGAGCCTTTCAAGATGTCTTTCATCAGTGCTTCCTTTGATTGTATATCTTTATTTGGTCCATTGGTAAAAGAAATGCTTACTTGCAATGAACAGGAAGAGAAGACCCTGTCTGCCGTGAGAATCAAGTTTTCAACCCTTCAGTGAAGCTTTTCTAGGAATCAGAGAGGTGGTAAGAAAATGTGGGTCTGCAAATCTCAGTGACCTTTCCAAGATCCGCTCAGAGACCACTCCTGCAGAGGCAGAGGAGGCAGTTCCAAAGGTATACATCTCCACAGAGGCAGAGGAGGCCCACAAAATCAGGGTTTCCATGATTCCTTTCTGGACAGAGCGTTTCAGCTATCCTGAAGTACTGCCCAACTGCCCACCTCTAGAGGCAGTCGGGGGACTATTGTCATTACACCCAGACACCTGAGCAGCTATAACAGAAGATTCCTGGATGCTAAGAATAATATCCAAAGGCTATTCCATACCATTTTTTCAATTCCCTGTCTACAAAAGAAAGAAGTTTCCCAACATTCCACCCAGTCAGAAAAAGGCAGCAGCCCAAGAAATTCAAAAGCTGCTAGTCAAGAGAGTCATCCACAAGGTCCCACCAGACCAAACAGGATTCAGAACTTACTTGTGCTTCTTTTTAGTGCCCCAAAAGACAGGGGACCTCAGACCTATTTTGGATCTGATCAGATTGAATCAGTACATGAAAAAGTCAAAGTTCTGAATGGTCACAGTACAGTCCATTCTACCATTTCTTCACAAGGATGATTGAATCTGTTCCATTAATCTTCAGGATACTTTCAGTCACATCAAAATAGGCAGGCACTCCCAAAGACACCTACACTTTTGGATGGGAGCCAGTCACCACCAGTTCAGACCCCTGCCCTTTGGACTCACAACAGCCCCCAGGGTGTTCACCAAATGCATGGCAGTGGTGGAAGTTCACTTGAGACTGAAAGGATTCCAAGTGTTTCCATTCAAGCTAGACCACTGGCTCCTCACCTTCCCCTCCTTGCCCCCTTCATGCATCTCCTTCAACAATCCAGGGAGTATTTGTTCCAGATTTTTCACTCCCTGGGAATAACAACTAATTATGCTAAGTCAAACCTAACACCAGTACAAAATTTGGAATTTATTAGTGCACATCTGAATGTGACAATGCAAATTGCATCCTTGCCAACTCGCTGCATAGACACACTCAGATCGCAAGTTCATCAGATTCTTTCCCATCCATCTCCTCCAGCCAGATTCATTCTTCAAGTGCTGGGGTCTATGGCAGTAGCAATAGTTCTACTTCCTTTAGCGTGATACTATATATATGTTCTTCAATGGACTCTAGCTGCTCAATGGTCTATTCTCCAACAACTTCTATCATTTCCTGTCAAGCTTGCTCCAGTCTGCAAACACCAAATCTATTGGTGGATCCATTTGGATGACATTTATCTAAGCCGACCTTTTGCTCTATGCCTCCATTGATGACAGTGACTATGGACACTTTCGTATTGGGGTGGGAGCACGGTCCACAACACGTGGTCCCCTCTAGAGACTGACTCACATATCAATGTTCTGGAAATGAGAGCAGTCGTGTTAGCATTCCAGGCATTCCAAGATATTCTTATTCTAGGGACTATTGTGATTTAGACTGATGACATTTATGTTGTCTGGTACATCAACAAACAAGAAGGAACCCAATCTTACTCTGTCTGCAGACAGGCAATGAAAGTGTGGTAATTGGAAATCTCCACCAACCGCTTTCTAGTGGCAATGCACATTCCAGAGGAAACCAACATTTTAGTGGGCAAATTAAGTGGGTCCATTCTGATGCCCCAAGCGTGGTCTCTCAAGCAATCAGTGGCGGAAGAGATTTTCCATCTCAAGCCAACTTTGCTATGACTTCTTTGTGTCCCCCACAACAACAAGTGCTGCAGGTATTTTGCTCTGATCCGCCGTCAGGGGGAGTAACTGTGAGATGCTTAAGTCTACATTTGGCCTTCTGGTCTCCTTTATGTTTTCCTCTACTTCCTATGATTCCAAAATTCCTACAGAAAGCAACCAGGTTGAAGAGCTCAGTCATCCTCATTGCCCCCCTACTGGTCTCAACATGTATGGCTCCCCTTCCTTTGATCTCATCTTCGTTATCCTCCATGGATACTGGACTCAACCCAAGATCTCCTGTCACACCCTTCAGGGATGAGTCATCCCAGTATTCCAGCCCTCAAACTGATGGCATGGATTCTTCACCTCCAGTAATTGTCAGACAGCCCAGAATTACTTCTCCAGTACGTACTATTATATCATTCTCGCAAAAAGACTCCACCAAGTAGGTTTACAAGAGCAAATGAAAAAGACTTTCCCTTTGAGCTTTGAGAAATAATGCTGACCCTTTTTCTGCCATGGTTTCTGCTGTTCTTGAATTTCTGGCTGTTCTTTTAAAAGAAGGATCTAGCTTTTCTACTATTAACCTGCAATTGGCAGCCACTTCAAACTTTCATACAGGAGACAAAAATTATTCCTTAGCTTCTTCCAAATTATGTAAAGTCTTTCTAAAAGGATTTTTTTCTCCTTAGACCACCAATTACGGACCCTTCATTTCACTGGGATCTGACTATACTGCAGCAAGGTCTGACTCAAAAACCCTTTAAACCTTCATTAAAAATTTATCTAAGATTCCTGTCATGGAAAACAGCCTTCTTAGTAGCTGTTGTGACATCCCCACTCTGGGCCAGTAATCAAGGAGCCTGAATCCCCAACACTGGCACTAGAGAGGGACATTCATGTAGACCAAAAATGGATATACCCGTTATTTCCAGATGCAGCTCTCTGCAGCAAGAACAATTTCCCTTAAGAGCACATAGAGAATACAGTCAGTCTAGGGGCTGGGTCCTCTCAGTCTCTCTCCAGATCCCCAGTAAGACTCCCCACTGGCACATGTTTAGGGTTGAGTCCTCAGCTGAGTGTCCAAGCCAAGTCCTCCAGCATCCTCTCTGTGAAACCAGTGCTTTGTGTCCCTGCCCAAAAAAGCTGACGCACACACTGAGATTTGATTTTTTACACACACACACACACACACACACACACACACACACACACACACACACACACCTGGGAAAGACTGGCACAGGTTTACTAGCTATGTCCTCTTCTGCCCAGACTATAAAGTAGTTACTGCCACCAGACACTCCCAAACCAGCTACTGTAAGGCTCTTACAAGGGTGCCCAATCATACTGAATAAAATTAATATTAATACAAATGGTAGTCTGACCAATGCAGTAAGGCTTTCAGGAGTGGCCAAAGCGTCACCAAACAGATATGAGTACTCTCAAAGGTTAAAATATTATCCAAAGGTCCAGCCACAATGAAAAGTTTAAAAATTGACCTGGAGATTTTTCGTGTTTATGGTGGACATTCATAGTGGTTTTTGTTTCTTCCATACTCGTAATTGGTCTGTTTTCATAAAAGTTTAAATATGTTTAATAATAAATAAGAAAATAATGTGAAAATACTAAATATCTGTTTACAGTAAATCCAGAGTTTCAACCACAGGAAATATTAAAATAACAAAGTTGAATAGATTCACACAGATACAGAAAAAACATGCTTAACTAATCTCACTATATTTTCCTGACTAACCTAAAGAGTTACTATTCCCTGGTCACTTTGACAAGGGCACTATGGATAGAGGGAGGAGCCCAAGAGTTGTATCTAAAGTCTATAGTATGTGGCCGAGTTGGATCCAGGGATCGGATCTGTAACCCATTCATTGAAGAGGAATGAAAATGGACAACACAGGTGCCTAGTTATGGTAAGTACATAACTTTTCATTTCGAGAAGCATTGTACACTGGAACTAATCTAGAACGGAATAAAGTGGAAAGTTTGATGGAAATTGTTTTAATGAACAATTATGTGTATTTTGAAGATGATTATTACAAGTGGTGGAAAGGAACAGCAACGGGAACAGCTGCTGCTCCTACCTTTGCTAATAAAGTATTGTGGTACTGGGAAACTAATTACATTTTTAACAGGTAATATTATAAGTGTATTGTTTCATATTATAGGTTTTTAGGTGTTGTGTTAATTTTGTGGAGTGGTACAATTGAGATGGCCTAATGGGTAAGGCATTGGCATCCTAAGCCGCGGATTGTGGGTTCAAGTCCCATCTGGGGTTCATATGTTTCCTTACAAAAAAAAAAAAAGAATGCAAGCCATAACAAACCTGCCTTATGCAAAGATCAAGGAAATAATGACATAATGGTTAAGGTCTTCACCTCCCATTTCATCCCTTGTTTGACACCAGTGTCTTTAATGGAAACAGCCTGTAAATGGTTAATCTCCCAGGACCCTGCTTGTAAATGTTTCACTTCCCAAACCCCTGCTTACAATTACAAAATGTACCAGAACTTGTCAAAGATTTGAGATGCATGACTAGGCTTAAAAAGGCCTTTGTGGTTGCTAGCCTAGTAAACACCTATGAACCTATTAATACCACCATTAATTTTTTAAAGTTTACTATGAATTTTATAAGGACCAGATTAATTATTTTGATTTTATTATTATTAAAGATGTGGATAAAAAGTAATTTTACACTAATATTTGTAGGAATAAAACTTGGTCAAATAGCTTTTTTTACATTTTAACAGTGCTCACCCCATTTGGCAGAAGCATAATTTAATTAAAGGTCAGTTTGTCTGGCTTTTTATAGGTTCATAGATGTTTACTAGGCTAACAACCACAAGGGCCTTTTTAAGCCTAGCCATGCATCCCAAATCTCTGACAAGTTCTGATACCCTTGATAAGTGTAAGCATTGGCCTGGGAGATGAGCCATTTACAGGTTACCTGTGTCCATTAGAGACATAGGTGCCAAACCAACGATAAATTTACAGTTTCCCATCCCTTTGTCCAAGGTGCACTTGAATTAGATTAGGGAGGAACTCTGCTTCACATGAATGGTGGGGAGCCTATTCCGTAGATGGGGTAGTCTCTGGGATACATACCCATCTCTCCAGTAGGTCCTATTTATATCACAGTCAAGGTTTAAGTCTTTAGAACAGGTAATTCTGGTGCTGTTTGTTTTGTGGATATGCAGGAGGTCCATCAGAGTGGGGTCTGACAATGCCCTGTATGCCAGGCATAGAGCTCCCTCAAAAGCAGGAGACAGAATACAGGGATAAGGCCTTGATGCGGTCTGCATAGGACATATTACTTAAGCCCTGTATTCTTTTAGTGAGGAACCTCTGTGTTCGAGTTGTTGGATATGCCTGGTTAGGTACATACCAAAGGGGCACTGTACTCAGTGATAGGTCTGAAGAATGCCGAGTACAGTGGAAAGTAGAGTTGTGTACACTTACCATAAATGTCGTTCAAGTGTATTCACTGTTGCAGTCATCACCTGTGGGTTATCCCTGCTGTGGTAGCCCTCAGCCGGGCCAAATACCAGAGTCAGTGTTGTTTTGCGTCAGCTCCCGTCGCCTGTAGTCTGACGTCAGGTCGTCAGTGCTATAAAGCAAGACAGCCAAAGTCATTACATCAGTTTTTTTTGCCCTAACCCATCAGAACCACAAGGAAATAAGCAAGAGTGGTCCTAGTGGCTAAAAGCCACCGTGAGAAGCTTATGTCCCTGTAGGGGAAGATGCTGTATGGGGAATGGAGGGAAGGAAACCAGGACTGCAACAGTGAATACACTCAAACTTCTACATTTATGGCAAGTGTACACAACTGTACTGTGTTCTTCGTGTTTCACTGTTGCAATCATCACCTGTGGGAGGATTCTCAAAGCTGAGGAGAGAGGTGGAAGTATAGGTTAGAGTCCTAGGCATGGCTCAGCAGGCCATGCAGAACTGCAGAGACAAACCCTGCCCTAGACTTAGAAAAAAGAGGTAGGTGGTAATGCTTTGTAAAGGTATGTACAGAGGTACAGGTGGCAGCTTCCAAGATGTTCCTGGTGGGGGCTCCTCTGAGGAAGGCTGTGGAAGTGGAGGCTGCCTTAGTGGAATGGGTACAGATAGACTGGGGGGGGGTTCCCATGTAGTCTGTAGCAGAAATGGATACAGTGTGATATCCATTTGGAAATGGTTTGTTTGGAAATGGGCTTTCCCTCTTCCCCAGAGGCAAAGCTGAACAGTAGTTGGTCTGTTTTTCTGAATGGTTTAGTATGATCCAGATAGTATCTGAGTTGTCTGTGCATGTCTAGTGAGTGTAGAATTCTTTCCCCCTTGTTTTGAGGGTTGGGAAAAAGGTGGGTAGGTGTATGGCCTGGCTGAGGGCCACGTCAGATACCACCTTGGGCATAAAGGAGGGGTTAGTCCTCAGGGAGACCCTGTCTGCATGGAAGATGATGAAGGGCTCAACAGCCATGAGAGCCTGAAGTTCTGATACCCTTCTGGCTGAAGTGATACCTACTAAGAAGGCAGTCTTCCAGGAGAGGTATTTCAATATTGTAGAAGCAGCAGATTTGAAAGGAGGTAAGTTAGTTTTTCTAGAACTTAATTCAGGTCCCAGAGAAGAAAGAGAGGCCACTATTGAGGAACTCAGCTAGGTAATCCAAGATATGAGGGATGGAAAGATGGGAGGTATTGGCCCCTTTGGACAGGTTCCAGGAGCAGAATTTTTTTCCATTTCCCTGCGTATGATTTTCTGGTGCTGGGCCTTCTGGCCTCTGTGATGATGTCTAAGACCTGTTTGCATAACAGGGACTCCTTATTAGCTTTTAAGGTATAAGCCATGCTGAAAGATTGAGAGTTTGTAAGTCTGGATGCAGTATCTTCCCCCTCACCTGGGTCAAGAGGTCTGAGATCAGGAGAAGCTGCTTGGGGGGGGGGGGGCTCTGTAAGGGCAGGCTGCTCAGTAAGTGGTACCAATGCCATCTGGGCCAATTCTGGAGCAATGAGGATGGCATTTGGTCTCTCCTCCCTTATTTTGATCAGTACCTTGGGAATAAGGGGGCAGAGGAGGGAACGCGTACACAAAGAGGGAGTTCCAGGAGAAGATCAAGGCATCCACCTTCCATGCTAGGAGGTGATACTCCCTGGTACAGAACTTTTGCAGCTGGTGGTTGAGGTGTGAGGCAAAGAGATCCACTTCCAGAGTCCCCCACTCCTGAGTCATTTGCAGAAAGATTTCCCTGTGGAGCTGTCATTCATGAGGGTCCAGTAAGTTTCTGCTTAGGTGGTCTGCCAGGGTGTTGTTGACCCCTGGTAGTTATTGGGCAATTAGGTGTAGACCCATGGAGGTAACTGTAAGCCAAAGGCTCATGGCTAACCTGCACAGGTAGTAAGATTGGGTCCCCCTCTGTTTATTGATATACCACATTACTGTGGTGTTGTCCGTTTTTCTAAGGAGAACCCCTGGCCTGAGATGGGGTTTGAAAGATGTCAGAGCCTTTTGTACTGTCATCATTTCTTTCTGATTGATGTGCAGGTGAAGTTGCTGGGCATCCCAAAGACCTTGGGTGCACCTGCCTGCTAGGTGAGCGCCCCAAGCAATGTCTGAGGGGTCGGTGATGATGGTCTGGCCGGAAGGGCGGAGGAAGAAGGGAAGATCCTTGTTCCTGGCACAGGCCTCTGCCCACCAGAGAAACTCTTCCCTTATACATGAGATGAGAGGGAGAGAAGTCTCTAGGGACTGAGAGTGCTGGCACCAAGGGTTCTTTAAATACCACTGAAGTTTTCTCATGTGAAGCCTGGCCAGAGGAATGAGAAGGATGCAAGATGCCATGTATCCCAGGGCTTGCAGAACCTTCTTGCAGTGAGGTGACTTCTGGAAGCCAGCTGGGTGAAGTACAGAGGCAGGAATCTCTGCTTTTCTGGGGATAGGAAGGCCATTTGGGATGCTGTGTCTAGCACAGCTCCCAAGAAAATGATATTCCTGGTGGGGTTTTGCTTTGATTTCTTCTCATTGATGGTGAACCGTAGGGAAGTTAGGAGTGATTTAACAAAGAGAAAGTCCTGGAGCAGCTTTTCTTTGCAGTCTGCCTGAATGAGGCAGTCATCCAGGTAAGGGTAAATCTGTATACTTCTCTGTCTGCAGAATGCTATGGCCGGGGCCAAGCATTTGGTGAATACTCTGGGAGCAGTAGATAAGCCAAAGGACAGCGCAGAGAACTGAAAGTGTTGTGAGCCTGCTCTAAAGTGCAGAAATTTCCTGCACGATTCCCTGATGGGGATGTGGAGGTAGGCATCTTTTAGGTCTAGGGTCACTAGCCAGGCATTTTTGTTAGCATAGGCAGCAGCTGCTGCAAAGTTAGCATTTTGAATCTGAGGACCACCAGGGAGGTGTTCAGAATGGATACCTCCAGGATGGGGCGCCAAGTGCCCTCTTTTCTGGGAATAAGGAACAGTCTGGAATAAAAGCCTTTGCCTGTTTGATCTGAGGGGACAGGTTCTACTGCCCCCTGGGATTTGAGAGTCTGGACCTGTTTCAGTGCCTCTGCCCACTAATTTGGAGGTAAGTCTGGTACCCTCTTGAAATTGGGAGTTCGCTGAAAGAGAATTTGTATCCATGAAAAATTATCTTTAAGACCCAGTGGTTCTTTGCTGTAGAAAGCCAATTGTCTTTGAAGAGGGAGAGTCTTCCTCCTAGTTTTTGATGAGTGAAAGGAGCGCAGAGGGGAGGGGGAGTCATTGTGAGTTGTTTGTCATAGAAAGTTGGCTTAGAACTCCCTGCCTTAGAGACGGAAGTGGTCCATTGTTTGCTTCTCTGCTGGCCCTGGGATAGGGGCCTGGATGTTCTGTCCCTGCGGGGCTTACCTTGGCCCTGTCTGCTAGGTGCAGGGAAGGCCCAGTGCTTAGAGGGAAAGTTCCTGCTGAATCTGGGAGGTTGAACCTGAAAGAAATCTTGTACTGTTTGCATAGATTTTGCTTTGTCTTCCACCTTTTTAAGCACCTCTTCTGCTTTTTCCCCAAACAAGTGCTCCCTATCTAAGGATGCTTCAATAAGTTTAGACTTGACATGATAAGGGAGAGGTTGTTCCTTCAGCCATGCATGTCTCCTAATAACAGATTATGTCACTGCTGCACTACTAGAGGCTTCTAGGGCATCATATCCACATTGTAATGAGTGTTTGGCCACTTGACCAGCAGAATGTAGTAAATCCCCTAACTCTTTTGAGTTGGCATAGTCAGGAAAGGTAGCAAGCTTCTGTTTTAATAGTTCCAAAGTGTGTTGTTGATATTTTGACATATGGAACTGACAGTTGAGCGCTCTGATAGCTAAGGTTGCAGAGGTGTATACTTTTTTGCCCCATCTGTCCAGAGATCTGGAGTCCTTGTCAGAAGGAAGAGGATTCTTGGCAGAACTAGTCTTAGCTCCTTTAGGTCTCTGTGTAATGACCTCTGGGTCTGCAGCAAGATTTCTGTATAGGTATTTGTGAGAATTCGGTACTCTGTAATACCTGTCAGGTTTACTGGGAGCAGGAGGGAGGCCATCAGGGGCTAAGCTGGATTCATGGAAAATATCCTCCACCACTTCTAAAATAGGGGGGATGGCCAGGGGTTTGTGCTGAGGCAGGTTCAGAAACTCTCTAAGTGTTTTCTTAGACTGTGGGAAGTCCTGAGATTCTCATTGGAAATGTTCCCTGAGGAAGTGAAGGGTTTCCTCAAAGGAAAGGTCCTCTGGAGGGGAGGGGAGGCAGAAGGGATGGATTCCTGTGCATCTGAATCCTCATAAGCAGTTAAGGAATGCTGTTCCTCTTCAAAAACTGAATAGTCAGATTCCTCAGAATCCTGTTCTGTCATAATTTCTGGAGAAGGGTGCCTTTTCCTTTTAGAAGTTGTGGCCTGAGTACCCCGGATAAGGGAGATGAGGTCCTCCGCCATTTTAATCATTTGTGCTTGGGATGGTGGAGCAGTATCAAGATGATGGCTAGAAGCAGATTTTCTAGGAGTGGCCTGGCTTCTAGGCCTGAGAGAATCCATCGGTCTGAGAGAAACAGTAGACGGATGTGAAGAAGTTGTTTTTTTGTCTAGATTCGGTAGGGCTAAAAAGACCTCCTCGGAAGCCGGTGCTTGTGTCGCGGCTCCGGACCCAACCGAGGCAGAGACAGCCAAAGGCTCGGAAGACAAAGAAGATTTCTGAGGCATACTGGACTCTGAAAGGGTCTCGGTAGAGGCCTACATAGATATCGATTTGGGCATCAGGGGCTGCAAAAGCACCTCACTGAATTCCGGAGAACTGATGACCTGCTTAGCGGTAGCGTCATCAGCAGGCTTAGCCTTGTGTGGTCTGTCTCTATCTTTATCTCTAAATTTTTTCAGAATGTCTGCAGATTGTTGGCTGGTGGATGCCATATCAGAATGTGAAGACTGAACATGAAAATAAATGTCTACAAAAAGAGCTCTATGGTGAATTGTTCTCGCATTAAAGAGGCACAGAACTGGCAACAGGGGATGTCATCGTCTGGGCTTAAACAAGTGATGCAGTAAGAATGGAAGTCTCAGTGTGGGATCTGCTTTTCACAGGTGAGACAATTGTTAACTTTTTCGGACATTGGTTAGTGCATGAAAAAAGGATCCATCCCCAACGAGGTACTTAGCTTTAGACGTTTTCAGCTGAAATTCAACTTCTGGTAGCGATCTACCGGTACTCATGCGTACTGCTTCTGCTACGGGCCCCACGGCAAGAAAGACTGATGTAATGATGTCGGCTGCCTTGCTTTATAGCATTGATGACCTGACAGCAGCCAACAGGCGATGGCAGCCGACGCAAAAAAACATTGACTCTGGTATTTGGGTCGGCCGAGGGCTACTGCAGCAGGGATAACCCACAGGTGATGACTGCAACAGTGAAACACAACCATCAATGACTTCCTTGAACTTAGATTCCATACCTTTGTTTATAAGTTGCGCAACATAGAATGATGTCCTCACCACTGTAGACACATGATGGTCAAAGGCTAAATTACTATCTATGTGTGTTCCTAAGTCCCTGACTACTGGGTCAACTCTAAGGGTGGGTTGTCAGTATGATGGTTTTAGATTATGTAGTTTTTCTGTATGAGGTTGAAAAGTTAAAAGGGTTGTTTGTGGACCAGGGATACCCATTAGATTTGGTTGAAAAAATGATTAGTGATGTTATTAGTGGGAGGCCAGATAGGTTCTTTAACATTTTGAAAGATTGTACCTTTGTAATTGACAATAAGAAGAATAATAAGATGATCTAAAGACAGCAATGGCAGAATTTTATAATAATAATGATGATAAACAGGTTAAGAATGTTATCCGTAAGAATTGGAAACTTTTTTTTTTGGATATTTCAATAACTCACTTAAGCAACTCTAGCCACACCCACCTGCTAGCTAATCTACTGCCTACTGCCAAACATCCACCTTGCTTCTATACCACTATACATTACCCAAAATATCCCTACTTCTCCTTCTTTATCTCACCTGCACTTTCACCTCTTTTAACTCTTACCACATCAACCATTTATACTCTCCCACTCTCTCCTATGCTACCACCCCCCAAACACTCACTCTTTCACCAACATTAGCCCACAACTCTTCAACTACCACCCCACTCTGCTCCAGCCCTTCAAACACCTACACACAAGCAACCCAAAGTCCACTACCATAAGTTACCACAAATTAAGTATTAAACTCAGACTCTTGCTATTGCACTCTGTAAAACAACTTAAACTACAAGCTGATATCCACCCAAACTCAGGCCCCAACAACAGCCACTCACCCAGCAACATCTCTCTCACACATATCACCCCGAATATACCCAGTAAAGCAACTTGTCACTCCCATCCCTACCCACCCATACCCAACAATTCAAACTCGAACCTGCTCTTAACTAATTTCAGTCTATGCAGTATAATCAATAAAGCAAGTAACTTCAGTGCAGTCCTAGCCACTTATGCTCCAGACATAGCAGTCATAACTGAAACCTGGTTAAAGCCTCACGTAAAGGGCACAGAAGTCATCACAGCAGGTTATAACATAATTAGACTAGACAGATTAAATAAAAGTGGCGGTGGCATAGCCATTATATTCAAAGGCGCCCTTAAGATAGATCAGCTAAGTTGCACTCCCCTAGACCAGTCCAACGCAGAAATCCTAACCGCACACCTAGACATCAACCCAAACACATCTATAATTATCATAGCTACCTATTTTCCCCCTGGTAATAACCTGTACTCCATAGAAAATCTACTATCATGTGAATCTAGTAATTTCAACCAGGAAGCTATCATTCTAGGGGGACTTCAAACTTGATTGGCACACCTGTGCATCCAACAACCCCACAAATTTTCTAAATCTATTCAACTTCACCCAAACCATAACCTGTCCCACCCGAATTAACAAATGTTCCAAAAAACAATCTACATTAGACTAGATTCTAACTAATAAACCCAACCATGTTTACTTTGCAGAGTGTCTCCCTGATTCGTTCAGTGACCATACTCCTACCTTCCTATGTAGAAAATGCGTCCACACCCAACACAACATAACCGATAAATACATCCATAGTAAGAAAAACTTCTCCCCCTCAGTTTTCAATCAACTGCTTCAACATCACAACTGGGCACCACTCAAAGAACTCTAGCTAGACATGACAGTTCAATACTTTAATAACGCCTTCCTTAAAATACTTAATGATCTGGCTCCAATCAGAAAATTTCACTCAAAAGCCAAACCCCTACCCTGGTTAACAATAGACACAAAACTATTACTAAAATGCAGAAGCAGGGCATGGGCCACTTACCATACTGCCAGAGACAACACAAGTCTCTCTATCAACAACTTAGAAATCTAGCTAAAAAACAAATCAAGAGAGACAAACAAAACTTCTTCCTAACCTGTCAACAGTATAACCAAAACAACCCCAAAAAATTCTGGCAAAGCAGCAACTATCTCCTCAATCCCGTCCGTTCATCAACCCCTGCCCCTACCACCTCAGACAACACTGACCCAATAGCTAATCAATTCAACTCACACTTTATTAATACTGTTACCTCCTTACTAGAAAATCAACCAAATAAAGCCCTTATTCTTCCCCATTCTTCTATTGATCATTCCACCCTCTTCACCTTTAGTCCCATACAAACTAGCTACATAAAAACACTCCTGTCCAAACTAAAACCTTGCTGCATTGAAGCTGACCAACTCCCAAACGAATTCCTAAAAATAGCTGCTCATTCTGTTGCCTACCCCATAGCTATCCTGATTAACCGATGCATGTCAGAACAAATGTCCCAACCCTGTGGAAGATATCCCATATCGTTCCCCTCCACAAAGGCGGACCATCCAAGGAACTTACTAACTACCATCCCATAACTATCCTATCCCCCTCGCAAAAATACTGGAAATATGCATCCACAATCAACTCCTCAACCATCTCCTCAATCACAACCTATTATCCAGTTCCCAGCACGGATTTAGACCCAGTCATAGTACAAGTACTGCCCTGCTATCATTCTCCGATACCATTCATCATCAGTTAAATGAAGGACAACTAGTGTCCTCAATCTTTCTCGATATTTCCAAAGCATTTGACACTGTTTCCCACCAGTTACTATTAAACAAGCTTTCATCCTTTGGTCTAGAATCCACATCCCTGTCCTGGTTAAAGAGCTATCTCTCCAATCGCCAGCAAGCCACAAAATGGGAAAACAACCTTTCCCCCTTCTCCCCATCTCTGTAGGAGTACCCAAAGGCTCCATACTAGACCCACTCCTTTTCAGCATATTTACAAATGATCTCTGCTCTGCTACTAACCACGCAACTATTATCCAATATGCAGATGATTCAACACTCATCTGCTCAGCCTTATCTCCCCAAGAGCTTCAAACAAAAATGCAGTCTTCCTTCCAAAGCATAGAAAAACACCTCACGGAACACCAAGATAATAGTCTTCAGTAATAAAAAAATCCAATCCCAACCAATCCTCACTCTTAATTCTTGCCTCAAACAGCACCAAATTAGTTCCTACTAGTCAAACAAAGCTGCTAGGTGTGACAGTTGATTGACATCTAAGATTTGACAAATATATTTCTCTCACAATCAAAAAAGTGCATACCAAACTAGGCGCCGTCTACAGAGCAAAGCCATTCCTAACCCTCCGCGCTAGCCAGGCCACTGCCCAGTCTCACCTGCTCTCACTTCTACTTTATGGCTCTCAACATTTTCAGTAATTTACGTAAGTCTGACCTCAATAATCTAGAAGTTTGCTACAGCAGAATAGCCAAATTCGTAACCAGTCATCCAACCAGAACACACCATTGTACGGCTCTCTCACAACTAAACTGGCTCGAACTGCCAAACCTCCTTTCCTTTAATCAACTCACCATAGTCCATGAAGTAGTCCACCAACCTGACAAACTCCCTGCTCTTGCTTGTCTAATACAACCATGTCACAATTCCAGGCCCCTCAGATCATCAGAAAAACTCACGCTACAAGTTGCCTGCTCTCGCAACCTTCATGGTGACTCCCTATAGTCACACAAGATAGCCAAGCTATGGAACACACTTCCACAGCCCATCACTAAAAACCCAAACAGCCATGAGTTCAAAAAACTCCTTAAAGAATACTTAACAAATTACTGGCTATGCTTCTGCCATAATCCAGGCTAATAACACCCTACCTCCCTTTACCTCTCCATCCTCCCACATTACTCTATCCCATCTTCATCCCCTGGTACCTACTTTATTTTACCTGCTCAATTATGCTTCCATAGAACATTTGTTCCACTAGAGCATCCACTGACATCCAATAAAAAAGGGGAACAGTCGACATAAATGTTACCTTTATGTACACTGTAGCTTAACCTGCAGTAACTGTTTGCTGAAATCTAAACTGTCACTGTCATTCTATCAAGTTATAAGTCTAAAGCTTCAAAATATATGCCTCAGATACTATGTCATTATAACAGTAAAAGTGTAAAGCTTCAAAATATATGTCTCTGTACATGACCATGTTGTATACCTATGGATATTTAGCTACTTAGCTATTCCTGTTTTTATCTGTAATATGTTATTGTACTTATTCTTTGTACTTAATTATTGTTCTGTAAATCTTGGAGCTTTTCTCCCCGGGTCTCCACTGAAAACAGGCCACTGGCCCAGTCGGACACTACCCGGTCAACAAAATAAATAAATTTGATAAAGTAGGTGTGTAACCAAAGTTTGTGTATAAGAGGGGAAGAATTTTAAAGACTACATTAAAGAGTAACAATAAAATGCAAAAATAAGTGGTAGGAGCAGAATGCCCAAATGGGGGCTTGTACACAGTGCAGCTTCATATTTGAGGGAAGTAATGTAATAGTAGCCTCATACCCTAGAGTGCTTAGTGGGAACAGAAGATTTAATTGTAATACCACTGGGATGGCCTACTTAGCACAGTATATGCCCTGTGAGGAGTTCTACATAGGGAAGACAGAAAGTGCACTTAGCAAAGAATATATGAATTTATGTGTTCTTTTAAAAGAAGAGATGAGAGGAATGCCCTTTAAAACACACAAGGGAATGTAAAAATTTTACAGAAGTTTTTATTTTTCATTTTGGAAAAGGTATCACATGATATTAGAGAGGCAGTAACTGGGAATCCCAGTTAGAAAGGAATTAAGGAACTTTTATGGCAAATCATGTTGAATGCCACACAGTTTCCAGGTATAAATGATAAAATCAGTATCAAAAGTGTGTTGGTTTTGAAAGCAGACACTATTAAATGATTATATAGTTATTTTAATTATAATATTAAATAATAGTGTTATTTTGTTAATCCATGTGGAGACAGGATGTATATTTAATATTTATTTGATTTAGATTATTTTTAGAATGTTTTGTTTTTAGTGTTGGTAAATACATTGAGAGGTGCTTCTGGTTAACAAGATGTTTAAAGCATTGAATATTCATGAGGGCTTTAAGGTGACTGGTTGTTTTGTTGATAAGTTAATTAAACTTAGTTTATAAAATGGGAGTGAGGAATTGTGTGGCACTGTTCTGATGAAGTTCAAAAAGGTTGTGAACAAAAGCACTTCACAGTTTTTATTTATTATTTTGGTCAGTAAGGGTATTGCGAGAGCCTGACAGCTTTGTTTGAGCTGCTTTGCATTTTTTACTCTGGGGTGGAGTTTTTGGTTCCTATACAGGGCAAGCTGCAGGAAATGCCCAAGTTTCTGTGCTGGGAAAACAACTAAGAAACTAAAAGAAGGGTATCCCAAGACATGTTGGAAATCAGAGCAAACGTCCAAAAGAACTCTCTGGTGAAGCAACTGATGCAACACCCAAACCAAAAAGGTTTGCAGTTCACATCCTAGAAATAGTTAGCCTATAAACACTAGAGGGCAACAAAAATGACAAATTAAGCTGAAAGCATACAAGAAATCTAGACTTAACACATCCATGTTACATCCAAAGTGTCCTTAGCTTAAGGAAACTTAATTGTAAAAGCTTTTACTACATCCAACAGCACTGGCTGAAAACCCAATAAAGGCATAGAAAGTTTGGAAACCATAAGTGTATTTCGACATAGGTCCACTTGTTTGGAGTTTTTTTGGACAGGGATTGCTGAGGCACACAAATGTTTTTATGATGAGTGTTCCCCACTTTTCTTTGTTATACATTCTTTTTCTATAGGTTTTAACTTAGCATGGACCTCTAGTTTGGCTAGTCAAGGTGAAATAGAATAGGTAAGTGGAATGTTTATTGTGGAATTGTAATTTCTTTCTGTGAGCATCATAACCTCTCTCCTGCTAAAGTGGACTAGATGTTTCCCTGACAGTATGTTTTGATGCAGTTTTTTTAAGTGGTTTTCTACTATTTATTCTATGCATCCTATATAATGTTTATACCATTGTCTGACAAACTCTGTAAGAGAACTCAGATAGAGGACGGCAAAGCACTGCACAATCCAAGTATACCCTCTTCTAAAGCAACATGTACTTCTGATTTGTAACAAGGTTAGCATTTATCTGTATTTGACACACTGAAGATTAGATAGGGGTGTTTTATACATGCCTGCTCCAGTTTCACTGGGAAGGAGTAGTTTAAGTCTGGCTTAGTCAGGGTCTTATACAGGCTGTTGACCCTTCTTATCAGATGGTTTCTGCAGAGATTCAAGAAAATAAATCTGGAGATGAACATGATGGAACAGATACATTTTTTCTCCTCAGGACTCTGATTCAGACTCAAAGGAGAGCATGTCTTTTGAATATCTGTGTAAAGGATTCTCTTTCTCTTAGATTATTTCCAAAATGTGCTAATGTTTTCAGTGGGAGAACACCGATGTTTCTCACTCACTCAGAAATTATTATGATCTGAGTGGAATTCTTTGAACCTCTTCCCATCTCCTATGCTGTCAGCATTGGAGGTTGTGTTTGTTACAGCCTGTCATTTCCCTGATGGATAGCTTGCTGCACCTAAGAAAGCAGATATAATGTATAAAGTTCCTCAGTGTTTCAAATTTCTATACATTTATCCAAACCTGACCCAGCAGCTGTAGCTTTAGTCATTACAGCTACTGCCAAACGTTTTGTTAATTTTAATCCTTCCCATTTTGGAGATGATCCAAATAAAAGGGTGAAAAGGACACACAGACAAACAATTCAGTAAAAACTGTGAGAAAAACTCACATTGCAGGCTACAGGGTATCCACTTTTTTTCATATTTAGACAACTCATTTATCTTTGCAGAGACTTTTTGAAAGTGACAGGAATCTCATTTGGGTGAGAGATCTAATGTGTAGGCTGGGATTACAGGAGAACATTCAAAAGTCTTCCATCACATAGGACTGTGTTCCTGGGATGTCTGCTAGACACCTCAGTACGGAGCTTCTCTTCCACAGTTAAAAATAGTCTATATTTAGATCTATTACCAGGGTTTTCTGCTCAGACTTTGGTCACTACTTGGGAATACCTCAGGATTCCAGGTCTCATGGCATCTGTAATTCTCATGACACTTCTGTCAAGACTCCACATCAGAAAGCTACAATGGTATATGAAGTCTAGTTGGGCCCAGCACCAACATCCATTATCTTTTGATATTCCATTTCTGGATTTGAGAGAAGAGAAATCACTTGGTGGAGACATCAAGTATGACTCAATCCAAGTATCGCCTACCCCGTTCTTTCTTCAAATTAGTTAGTCACCATAGACATCTCAGGCTTTGCCTTGGGAGCAGTGCCAAGGGGATAAAAGTGCAAGGTCTCTGGAACAACAGAGACAGATACATACACATAAATGTAAAAGAGATGCTTGCCATTATCAAGGCACTCAACTCTGAACAAACTTTGGTCCCCAGGAGCACTTCAAGTGGTTATGGACAATACATAAACAAGAAAGAAGGAACCAGGTCTTACCCCCTATTCAGATTAGCCATATTAGCATCGGATATAACATTACAACACAGTGCCACTCTACATGCTTCATACATTTCATCAGAGCAAAACTGAGTGGCAGACAGGCTGAGCAGGACAAAGGTAGACCCTTACAAATGGAAACTGGTTCAGGGGGGTCTTACAAGATTTGATCCATCTGTGAGGAATCCCTCAAGTAGACCTATTTGCCTCCTCTATGAACAATTAACTGGTGAAATTATACTGCAGGACTCCATCCAAGAAGGCCTGGAAGACAGATGTCCTTTCTTTTCTTTGAACAGGAATGTTTCTGTATTCTCTACCATCCTTTCCACTGATATCCAGAGTATTTCTGAAGATTCTGAAGGAATCCCCAACCTCATTGTGGTGACTCCCTTCTGACCCAGGCAACAATGGTTCTCCTTTCTTTTGGAAGTGGCCAGGAGCAATTGCCACAAGCTTCCTCATAGACTGGAAATACTCACACAAGAACAAGGGGGTGTTTGATACACCCTGACCCCAAACAAGTTCAGCTGACTGTCAGGATGATAGGGTCTTAATACCAGCAGCACCTTCTGTTAATACCTTTTAAGCACTTGTTTACTGAGGATGTGCAGCACTACTGGAGGCAAGAAACTCTGCTACTAGAAAAGCATATATTTGCAAATAGGAAAGTAAGTATTGCCCATTCAGAGCTAGTGTTCCTCTGGTATTATGATATTTGTATGAGTTACTGCCTATGACCTTTCTTACTTTGTCAAGGTTAATTTATCGACACAGTCTTTCAAGGCATTCCCATGTCAAAATGTTTTGAAAGAAGTATTGCATAAGAGACCTCCAAAAAAACTTGTGACTCCTCATTATGATCCTACTTTTGTGTTAAAGAAGCTATCACTTGCTCCTTTTGAACCAGGTCATCTGACAGATTTGAAGTTATTAACATGGAAAGCAGTTTTACTGGTTGCTCTGACCTGTGCAAGAAGAGTATCTAAGATGCAAGCTCTTATGGTGGGTCAACCTTATCACATTTTCCACAGAGACAGGGTTTCCTTGAGAGCTATTGCTTCTTTCATGCCAAAAGAGGTATCCGAGTTTACTTTGTCAGACTGTCCATCTCCCCTTGTTCTTCTCTGAACCCCAAAGTGTAGAAGAAAGGATACTTTATCCCTGTTATCTCCACAGACAACTCAGGTTCTATCTTGACAGAATAAATTTTTTCAGAATTTCCAATCATTTAATTTATTGTGAGGGTAAGAAGGGGCAGCCTGTGTCAAAGCAAACTGTTTCCAGATGTTTGTCTCTGGCTGTTACCTTTTGTTATTTCCACCACAATAAAACTGTTCCAAGCAGGTTCAAGGCACATTCTACAGGAGCCTTGGCTTCATCTTTGGATTTTTGGAAAGGGATGGACTCTATAAGTATTCTCGAAGCAGCAACTTTGTCCTCTGTAATACTTTTATAAAGAAACTACAAGCAAGATTTCTGTGACAGTTCAAGGTCAGGCTGTGCTAGGACCATTCTCCAGGGGCTTATGAACCCTTGCCCTTCCACCCATCCAGTTTTTCTGAGCTGTGGCAATCTACCCATATAGCTTAGGTTACTGCAGCTGTGATCAATATGATGAACATAGTATAGTTGTTTAACTAAACTTACCATAATAGTAGATGTTCGAATTATCACTGCTGCAGCAGCCGCTTCCTCCCTCCATTCCCCTTATTTTTTGTATATTCTTTATCCCAGGGAGTGGATATTTATTGTTGTTGTTCCTAACAGTGTCCTGTCAGGGCTCAGCATATCTCTTTTAGTTGGCATGAAAGCGATGACGGGCTTGATGCCCAAACTTGTCCTTTTAGTGAGCTCAGCTGAAGCTGACTAACAGTTTTGGGTTGGAAAGTGCTCTGGAGCTTTGGAACCTGACTAGTTGTTATATCCTATGCAGGATATAGACTATATAGCGTAGGCTACTGCAGCAGTGATCATTCAAACATCTACTGTTATGGTAAGTTTGCTTACATCTGTTTAGGAGACATGGATATTTGCCGTAGGTACCTTGACGATTGCTGGTTGATTTGGCAGGGTGATGTTACATATTTACTAGAATTTATCCAGTACCTAAATGAGAACAAATGGGGGATGGAGTTTACACTTAATATGCATGACCAGGAGATTCATTTTCTGGATGTTCGTATAACACGAAATCCAGATCACACTTTTTCCACACAAGTGTTTCGTAAATACCCCCAGTATAATAGTTTATTGGAGGCAACTAGTTTACACCCCCATCACATCATTAGAAATGTACCCAAATCCCAGTTTTTGAGAGTGAGGAGAATTTGTTCAGATCAAGGTACTTACGGATACCATCAACAGGACCTTATACATAGGTTTCGCAACTGGGGATACAAACCAGGGTATGTTAGGACAGCTAGTAACTGGGCCAGAGAACAAGACAGAGACCAATTATTGGAATATAAGGTGAAATCAGGTACACAGGAGGAGGTGGTTAGGTTTGTGACGACTTTTGACAGGCATATCAATGCTATTAGAAATGTAATTAGGGATAATTGGAACATTCTTTTGGCTAATCAGGAGTTAGCTAAGATACTAACTCCAGAGTGTTTATTTTCATATCGTAGAGGCCGTAATTTGGGTTCATACTTCAATCACTTCAAAACTGGGTATACATCAACAGGCTTTGGTCAACAACTAACTTTAACAGGGGACAAATTGATTGGGCCTTTTCCTTGTGGGCACTGCTCATTTTGTATACACATGCTTAAAACTAAAGCATTTTCTAGTAGAAACACTAGCAGGGTGTACAAGATAAAATGTTTTGGAAATTGTGGTACAGATTGGGTGGTCTGTTTAGCCACATGCTCCTGCTCTGCCTTTTATGTGGGACAGATGTCCAGGCCACTCAGGATTAGAATGTCAGAACATCTTAGTGACATGAGAAATCAACGTTTGACAAATGCTTTATATAAACATGTATTAAATCATAAAACAGCCAAATTTCATTTCACAATTATTGATAAAATATGGGGGGATAGATCCAGGAAAATGGGATGGCATGGTATATTAAATAACAAAGAGAGGGCTCAGATTGTTAAATTAGGGGGTTTGTTTTCCCCTGGCTTGAATGACCATCTTTGAATGTTTTTAAAGTTGGTTGTATATATTGAGTATACCTGTTGTTAAAATACTGTGCCTTTAAATACTGGTTTATCTGCTTAATTGATATACGTTGAATACTATTTAAGTATTCATTAATTGTCAGTAGTGTATCACTGAAGAAGGCCTTAGGGCCGAAACCGGTCTGATTCTCTGGTTTTGCCATAGTGTATTAAAGTATATTATATATTTTCACTCTTTGGTTCTGGCCTCATTTTGATTTTCTCATTAGTTTTTTTTGGCCTTCTGCACCTGCCTTATGTGCGAGTACGTTGTGTGGGGAAGTTTGCTTACACATCTGTACTTTCTTCCCCTTCTGCTGTAGTGTCAGAAAATTCTCCTTTCAAAAATGTGAGAGCTAGTAGTGTTTCTACTATATCTTATCTTGTAATGAAAAAAAGATTTTTGTGTCCTGTGAAACATCTTCCATTATGTTTGTCAGGTGTCATCATAGTGCTTCATTGCTCATAGAATTCTGCTACAAAAAGATGGTGGAAACATACTTTGAGGTCCAACAAATGCTGTCTGAAGACCCTCCTGCATTAACATTGAGGCAGCTAGAGGCCCTTCATCCTTATTGTGTTTTTCTGCTGACCTTCCTGCCACTTCCAACTGAGTTTCCTAATGGCTCCTGATTGAACTCTGATCACATGTGCCTGTATCAGAATTGATGGGAGTGTTGATGTAGGCTGCCATCCTCTAGGTTGACTTTGCCATTGACATTGATGAGTTCATTGTCAATGTTATCAGTGCCAGGGAACTCTTCAGCCCTAAACCTAATGCTGAATCTCTTGGCATAAATCTTGGTCATGATTCCTTCTGGCTTTATGCTGATATTACTAAAGCCACCCTTCTAACCTTCAAGGCTGATACTCTTAACCATGAAATTGAGTTTGGTTGGTGTCTGAGCCTTGCCTGTGTAAATTGGATCCTCAGGGTTAGGCTCAGGACTCATCTTTTTGGTCCTGGCACCAGCACCAGTGGGTTTTGACCTTGGCTGTTTTGGTTGGCTGTGATTACCCAAATTTTGGTTTTGGCCCTGGCCCTGACTTTAGTACTAGTTATGCAGGCTCAGGTACATTTCCTTTTGGAACCTGTACAGACATTACTTCCACCTAAAACATTCCTTTATGCAGCATCTTGGCACCAGCCATCTTGCTGATTGGGTCAGAAGGATATGTAGGTATCTTCTGGTTGCTTGTATTGCATCTGTTAAATTGTAATCATCTTCTTCATACCTGCTACCATCAAGAGGAGGTAAAAAGTGTAAGTGCAATACAAAGCACATGGAGTCCCTTCAGGAGTCTCAAACTCCAGATTTCAATAAAGGTGTGGATTCCCCCCACCCCACCCCGATAATCTCAAATTTGTAGAAGCTTTAGGTATGATAAAGCAGAAAGGAGGATGGCTTACTGATTCCTCATCCTCTTCTCAGCTCATCCTACAGAAGACCTTTTTTTCCCCTCAGTGTTCCTCTTGGGTGTCCCCAAAGACAACAAGTTGGGATGGCTGGTGGCTAAAACAGCACAGGAGAACCTTGACATTGTAGCAGTTTTACCAAAAATGAATAACTAAAAAAAAAAAAATAAATAACCATGGGTAGGAAACAACAGAAATCCAAAAAACATACACTTTCTCCACACGAAAGAACTTGCTTTCTTATGTTGGAACTTCATTTTAGCGTGCTTGTCTTGGAAAATAAGACATCTACAGAAGTAACGAAGCTCTGATACTTGCCGTTTAAATATGCAGAAATCATATGATGTAAACACACTTGATATTTAAAGCACAATCTTTAAAAACATACACTGTTAATGATTGTATTATACTTCTTGGAAGAAACAAATGGTAATTCTGCCACTGTTTGGAACTCAGATGCTCTAGCTTTAAACCGACTATCTCTGAAATATTGACCTTAAGCCAGTTAAAAATAACCATAGGTGGATGTAGAACAGATCTTCTGATATATCATCATCACAGCACTGAGAAATAGAAGCATATGGTTCAAAATGAGGGAGTTTAGCTTGAATAAAACATGCATTATGAATAACTACATAATATATTCAAGTCTAAGTGAACCCAAAAAGATGTATTCACCCAAACGGAATTGAAATAAAGCAACCATATAATTTTCAGACGTTAACTATAACTAAAAAAGATGAATTCAGGCAAGTGGTCACTTGATGGGATCTCATTATAAAGTTTTCACAATAGGTGTGATGCTGGGTCTGTTTTAAGAATTAATCTAAGGCTATCAAGTTTGTTGGTATCATACATCAAAACTGTAAGATGTGGCCACCACTATGGCATGAGACTAACGTGGATGGCATCCTTGGCTGTAAATTGGAGCTTCTGTAGGGTGTATTCAATAGTTCCTAAAGAGTAGCCATCATCCATATAAGTAATCAGTAAACTGCTAAATCTTGCTAACAAAGATGAATTTAAAAGGGAGGAATGAGGGAAATTTATGGTTATTAGTAAAGGGCTTGATCTTGGCTAACTCCTTTTCAAAATAATCAATTAATCATTTCTTGGAGATGTTATCAAGTTAGCATAGAACAAGAATTTGATCAGTAAGTGCATTATATTAGGCATTCAGATTAATACCACAGTCTGTATGTAATGAAGAGAGAATCCTGGCCCACAAGGAGGACAGCATGAGTCAATTCTGGAATGCTTAGCTATTTTAAAAATGCCAAAATTGAGCTATGTGGATGTATATCTTAAATCTGAAATATAACCCCCGCCCCCCCCAAAAAAGTGCAATTTCATTTAGACTACCTAATTTTAAGTTGTTTTACTTCTAGATAAAGGAATTTATTAAATCTGCATGTTGCAGAAAGTTGAATTATGTGGATGTATATCTTAAATCTGAAATATAACCCCCCCCCCCCAAATAAAAAGTGTAATTTCATTTAGACTACCTAATTTTACGTTGTTTTACGTCCAGATAAAGGAATTTATTAAATCTGCATGTTGTAGAAAGATTCCTGTCCTGAGGTAGTTTCACAATACTCTACACCGAACCCAGATGGCTGTATAGTTCTGTGATGACTTCCAGCTTTGATTTTGCATGTTCATTGATATTCCCATCAACAGACACATTGACATTAAATAACTCCTTGCTTCTTCCACAGACTCTTTGCTGGTAAAGATCAAAAGCCAGTTATCTGGATATGAGAAGATGTGGATCCCTGAAGTCCCAAGTGAGATGCGACCATTAACTTGAATTTGGACAACACCCTGCGGGACTGTCGAGAGACCAAATGACAGGGCATAGAAATAATGACTGACTCTTATCCAGAGGTGCAGAAACATCCTGGGCAGCTTGGTGATTTGTATGTGTAAATAGGCATCCTGAAGATCATTGGAGCACATCCAATCCCCTAACTGTAAGCATGAAAGGATAGAGCACACTATGATCATCCAGAAGTTGTTTGATCTAGGATTGGTCAAAAGACCTGTGTCTTCTTGGGAACTAAAAAGAAGCTCATATAAACCACCCCAGACCCTCTCTGGTCTCATGGGATCTCTTGGGTGGCTATTGTTATAAACAATGTCTTTACTTCTATTCTGGCAACCTTCTTTTGATGGGGTGTGAGATCTTGTAGTGGTGAGGTTGGCGTAGGTAACTCAGAATAGGTATTGGATAGCTTTTGGATAGTATCTCTCACCCATTTGTCTTCCATAAAGGCCAACTATGCTTCATGGTTCATAGATAGGTGTCCTCTGACTACCTTCAGAGTGAGATATTTATTTTATTTATTTATTTTACATTTGTTTACCGGGAAAGTCTGACTGGATGCAGGTCCTTTTTTAGTGGAGGCCCAGGGAGAAGAGTTATAAAATCAATACAGAAGAAAGAAGAAAAAATAAAATGCATGAAGTAATCATAGTAGTTCATATACAAAATAATGACATGGTTTGATTTGTAAGTACAGATTCTGGAAAGTATGCATTAGCATTTATAATGTGGTTATAGTAATTTAATAAGATTTACATTTACAGTGCAATTATGCCAGTTGGTGGTAAAGAGAACATATAAATCCTAGCACTTAAGAATGATAGATCTACTAGAATGTAATTCAGAAGGCAGATGTTCATCGTGTTTCACTGTTGCAGTCATTACAGTTGGGTTATCCTGCTGGCAGGCTACCCGCAGTCGGCCTGAATTCCAAAGTCTAGGTCTGGCGTCAGTTGCTGTCGCCTCCTCCCTGACGTCAGTGCACCATGGGTATAAAAGATGCAGCCGACGCCATTTTCTTCAGTCTTTTTTGCCGCACGGTGCCCAAAGCAAAAGCAGTTCGCAAGTGCCGGTCAGCCTATTCCTGAGATTTTCAAGCTCGAATTTCAGATCCGAAGTCTTCATTAAAAGCTAAGTACCCCGTTGGGGAAACTTTTTTCTTGCTCCAGACCGATGTCAGAAAAAGTTAATAATTGTATTTCTTGTGGGAACAAATACCTCATAAGGTTTTCATTCCTACTGCATTCCTTGCCTAGGCCCTGACCACGATGCTGCTAGTTGTCGGTTTTGTGCTAGATTTAACCAACGCACTATTAAGCGTCGGTACGATTTTCCATTTCATTACTTTGGCAGAAGATTTAATTATATAATGCCATTGGAACAGCCGACTACTGGAATTTACAAAAAACGCAAGGAAAAAGAGAAGGACAAGCATCCGAGGGCCAAAACCGACAACGAGGCTTTTTCTAGGCCAGTTGCCGCTTCGCCGGTTCTCAGTGAGGTGCTTTCGCAGCCCCTGACGACTGCTACTTTAGAGCCGCAGGCCACTACCGACTCCCACGTGGAGTCAACCAGGCCTACAGAAACTCAAGGTACTGGACCTTCGGAAACTATTCCCTTAGATGGGTCCGGAGCCGCTGAGCAGGCATCGGCTTCTGAGGGTGTTTTCAGGCCTACACAATTATATGTTAAAACTACTTCAGCTACAAAGGCAAAAACTAAAGCAGCTTTAAAGACAAAGAAACAAGTACAACAGCCCCATGGACAGGCCTCTATGCCTAAAAAACAGACGCTCAAAATGGCCGAAGACCTAGTTACTTTGATCAGGGGTTCTCATCCCCCTCCTGACGAGGCCTAGGCAAGAGGTAGAATATGAATCTTCAGATCAGGTTTCCATTTCTTCTGATTCCTCTTCTGATCAGGAATACTCTCTTCCTCCTTATGAGGATTCTGATGCTGAAGAATCTATCCCCTCAGCTTCTCCTCCTGAAGATTATTCTTTTGGGGAAACACTGCATACCATGAGGGAGCATTTCCACTGGAAGAGCCAAGATTATTCGGAATCTAAGAAAAGGCTCAGAGACTTTCTTTTACTGCCTCAGCACAGGCCCCTGGCTATTCCACCTGTGCTAGACATTGTAGATTATGTATTTTCAGAGTCCAGTCTGACTCCAGACTCTTTTCCTCTAGCTCCTGTTAAGCCAGACAGATACTACAGGGTCCCAGACTCCCATAAATTTCTTTTTAAAAACCCTGCTGCTGACCCAAAAAACTCTCTCTCAGCATCCCAAGGGGGTCAAGGCTTCAACTGCAAAAAACCCTACCCCCTCTGACAGAGATTACAGGATACTGGACAGATGGGGAAAAAAGATTTACACTTCTGCTACCTTGACTATAAGGGCTTTAAATTGTCAGTTTCACATGCTTAAAAATAAGCAATACATTATGTCACTGCTTAAACAGAAAATGTTGACAAATTCTGAATGTGCAGAAAATAAAGAAATGCAGGATTTATTGCATGCAGCTGAACAAGTTGGAAAGCATACTTTACGATGTGGTTTTGAATCTTTGGAGGCCTCCTGCATAGCCGCTGTTACGGGTTCTGTCATTAGGAGGCATGCTTGGTTAAAGGAGCTGAATCTGCCTGATCACGTTAAAGCAAAATTATTAGATGCTCCATTACAGCATGATACCTTGTTTGGTGTTAAAGCAGAAGAGGTGTTGAAGAAAGTGGAGGACAAATCCAAATCTATGCAAACAGTCAAGGATTTCTCACAGGTACAGCCTTCAAGATTTAGCAGTCACTGGCCTACAAAGAATTGGTCCTTTCCAGTGTCAGGCCACAAAGAGGCAGATACAGATGCCCTAGAGGCAGATCCCAGCCCCAAGGCTCATACAGGTCTAAACAATGGGGTGCTTCTACCTCCAAAAGCGGAGAAGCCAAATCACAGCCATACACAAAGCAGTCCCAATGACTTCCCCCTGCCAGTGCCAAGCACTTATCTTCTGGCAGCTCCTTTAGGAGGAAAACTAGCACTTTTTTCTCAAAATTGGCACCTAATCACCTAGGACAAATGGGTCTTGAACATAGTATCACAAGGTTACAGGTTCCACTTTCACACCATGCCAAGGGCAAATGGTATGCCAGACCTGCCAAAAAATCAATGGGCAGAGGCACAAAAACAAGTTTCATCCCTCATGGACATGAGGGCCACTCAGCAAGTACCACAACAAGAGCAGGGACAATGATTTTACTCAAGACTTTTCTTGGTACCCAGAAAGGACAAAGCCTGGAGGCCAATACTGGACCTGTCTATTCTAAACACATACCTGGATACTCCAAAATTCAAAATGTTGACTCTGCAGCAGCTTCTGCCCATGCTAGACAAGAAGGCTTGGCTTGTAACTTTAGACCTAAAAGAGGCATACCTGCATGTTCCAATCAGACAATCATGCAGAAGATACCTCAGATTCATAGCTGGCTGAATGCACTACCAATTCTCTGCACTGCCCTCTGGATTATCTACTGCGTCCAGGGTCTTCACAAAATGCCTGGCACCAGTAATTGCTTTTTGCAGACAAAGAGGAATACAAATATATCCTTACTTGGACGACTGCCTTATTCAAGCAGAGAACAAGGACATACCACTACAGCATCTGGCATTTGTAAAACGATTATTAACATGCCTAGGGTACACAGTAAACGAAAAGAAATCAAAACTTATACCCTCTCAAGAGATAATATTCCTGGGTGCAAGCTTAAATACAACTGCCCAGATGGCTTATCTCATGCCAGACAAACAAAGACAAATGACTACTTATTTCAAAAAGTTGGCAACAAACACCCAGTTAACTGCAAGAAAAATTCTGCAGGCTTTGGGCTTCATGGCATCCTGCATTCTGCTAATTCCATATGCAAGACTGCATATGAGGACTCAACATTGCCACAGCCTGGAAACAATAATTACACTCATTCCCTGCCTGCAACAGGAGTTTCGATGGTGGGCAAAGGCCTGTCACCACAACAAGGGGCAGCCATTCACCATACCCCCAGCCAGGCAGACATTGACAACAGATGCATCGTATTATGCCTGGGGGGCCCATATGGCAGGAAGATGTATTCAGGGCTCATGGTCCACAAACCAAATGCATTTACATATCAACCAAAAAGAGATGCTAGCTGTTCAAAATGCCCTGACAGCCTTCAAGGACCTACTTCATCCAGGACAACTACTGATAAGGACGGACAATACTACAATTATGTGGTACATAAACAAGCAGGGAGACACACATTCCTACCCCCTTTGCAGACTAGCCATGACTTTGTGGGACACAGCATTGACTTACCAGGTACATCTGCAAGCACAATTCCTGCCAGGAAGGAGAAATACTCTGGCAGACGAACTAAGCAGAAACCTCATGGATCCCCACGAGTGGAAATTGGATCCACAAGTCTTCAACATTATAACAAGGATTTGGGGATGCCCGGACATAGATCTGTTTACCTCCCCTCACAACTGCCAACTACAGAGATTCTGCACAAGGACTTACCACAAGCAAGCATGGAAAGTGGATGCTCTATCTTTCAGCTGGAAAAGCTTAACAGTATATGCCTTTCCCCCACTGCCTCTCCTCCCCAAGGTACTCCTAAAGGTCAGACAAGAGAAGCCAAAAATGGTATTGATTGCCCCAGACTGGCACCCAATCCTCAGGAACTTGACTCAATGCCCAGCATGGGCATTACCTCAAATTCCTCACTTACTGACCCCACAAAACAATCAGATCCTACACAGCCAACTCAGGACCTTAAATTTGGCAGCATGGTGGATAATGTAGCTTTTCAAAACACGCCTCTCACTAAAGCGGTGATGGATGTTATTTTGGAGGCCAGGAGGCCCAGTATCAGAAAATCTTATGCAGAAAAATGGAAGAGATTCTGTGCTTGGAACCAGGCACAAGGAATTAACATGACTGTTCCAAATATCCCTCAGATTTTGCAATACTTAACTGAGATGCTGGACAAAGGCCTATCTTTTTCATCAATTAAGATTCATGCCTGTGCCATTTCACCTCATTACAATACAGAGCCATGTATATTTTCTCATCCTTTATTAAGGCAGTACCTCAGAGGAGCCAAAAACTTACGGCCTCCAAGGAGATCACCAATACCTGCATGGGACCTCAGTTATGTCTTGGAAAAACTCACTCTGCCTCCTTTAGAGCCAGCCGCTACAGCTGACATAAATTTTTTATCATGGAAAACAGCTCTGCTCCTAGCAATAACCTCTGCAAGACAAGTCTCAGAGCTACAGGCACTCATGGCTGTGGAACCTTTTATCATTTTTCATCCAGATAGGGTTTCTCTAAGGACAAACCCCACATTTATGTCTAAGGTAGTGTCCATTGTGGCCCTCAACCAAACTATTCATTTGCCTACCTTTTATCCAAACCCGCAGAATAAGGGTGAGAAACTTCTGCATTCTTTGGACATACACAGACAACTGCGCTTCTACTTGGACAGAACCAAAGCTTTCAGAAAGACTGAGCAATTACTGGTAGCTTATACTTCAGGATCACAAGGAAAGGCTATCTCAAAGCAGACTATTTCCAAGTGGATAGGTCACTGCATTTGTTTATGCTAGTCTCAACATGGCAAATCAGTGCCTAAGGGCATTAGGCCACATTCAACCAGAGCAGCAGCCACTTCAGCAGCCTTCCTCAGAGGAGTGCCAACCAAAGACATTTTAGAGGCTGCAACCTGGAGTTCAGTGCACACTTTTACAAAGCACTACCACTAACCACTCTACTCCAAATTCAGGTCAGGCTTTGCCACTGCAGTCTTGCAGGGCCTCATAGCCGCTCCTAATTCTATTTAGTTCCAGCCTCCCAACCTTAGCTTTGGGATTCAACCTAATTGTAATGACTGCAACAGTGAAACATGATGAACATAGTACAGTTGTGTACCTACCATAAATGTAGATGTTCGAGTGTATTCACTGTTGCAGTCCAGGTTACCCACCCACCATCCCCCTTTTCTTTGCTGGACCATATCTGTACTTCTCTATTCTATACAATCTATGTGGTGTATTTGCTTGTAGATGAAGGAAACTTGTTACTTGTGACATACATGCTTTATAGACATATTTTTAGCCTACCCTTTTGGGGGCACCTGACATCTGGGGCAAGAAAAACTGAAGAAAATGGCATCTGCTGCATCTTTTATATGCCTGGCGCACTGACGTCAGGGAGGAGGTGACAGCAACTGATGCCAGACCTAGACTTTGGAATTCAGGCCGACTGTGGGTAGCCTGCCAGCAGGATAACCCAATTGTAATGACTGCAACAGTGAATACACTCGACCATCTACATTTATGGTAGGTACACAACTGTACTTTCCAGCTTCAGAGGTACAAAAAAGACATTCATATGGAGCTTCTAGTTTTGGTGGCAGGAGACTTGGGCTATCCTGGAAAATTGCAGGGACAGAGCCAGAATTCTGAAAGGTGTGTTTTTAGGAGCTATTTGAATTGTAATAAGGAGCAGTTGGAAGTAAGAGGGGTTGGTAGTTTATTCCATAATTTGGGGATGTAGTATGAAAAAAGTGATTCACCAGCTGTGTTGTTTGCTTTGAAGATATCTAGGAGGAATTTGTTGGTAGTGCAGAGGCATCTAGAGGTGGTGTTGTATGAGTTTTTGGAGAGCAGAGGTTTTATCAGGGTGATGGAGGATTTTGTGGGTGAAGGTTAATTGATTAAAGTGCAGCAGTTGAGAAAGTTCAATCCATTTTAGTTGTTTGAGAGATGTGCAGTGATGTGACCTGTATGGATAGTCAAGCAGGTCTTAGGGGGATGTTCATTGTCACTGCTGCAGTAGCCTTTTGGCTGTATGGGTTGTATCCTGCCCAGGTTACAACAACTGGCCAACTTCAAAAAGCTCTGGCTCCCTACCACACCTTCATTCTGACTGCTGACTGGACATCCCAAAAGATGTGATTAAGTATCCAGAGTGAAGAAAACAGATCAGACATTCGAAAGGAAGGAAATAGTGAAGAAAATATTGGTACTTTCTTGCCACCTTAAGAGGAAGCAGCTGTGAGGTTATACAGGAGCAACAATTGGCCATGAAACTTCATTTCTAGCAGATAAGTCTCCTTAGGGGAACCCTTCCATGCTGAAATTGTTGCCATTTTCCGAAAAATATAATCTGATGTTGTTAATCTTCATTCATTCCTTACTGATGGGTTATCGGTTCTGTCCTCGGAACCAAGCCAGCTCCATACCAAGCTCACGTCAGCCAAAAACTCTCAAGCCAAGATCCTATCCAGAATGCTCTGCTCCCTGTTATCTCAGATCTCGTTTGCCAAGTTGCTGTACAGCCATGTCAAGCCACTCTCTCTCAGCTAAGTGAACAATTTTTTGAAAGTTTCTATATTGTTAGTGCTTATAAAGTTTTCAGTCACTTACTATCTCTTTACTCCTACCCTATCGTAACTTTAAGACTGTCTCCCTATAGTTTTTCTTCCCTTTTATTACCCTTTTCTTACCTTTGAGGTAATTCTTCATTACCATCATTGGTAATCCTTCTTTTCTCTCTTCTTACCCGTCTGGGTAGCTTTCTTAACTCCTTGGTATTGTCGTTCTTCTCCATATCATTACGTCAGACAAGAAAAGTAGTGTTGGTTTCAAGCAATGTGTGGAATGTGGCCATAAGTTTCCACTTTCTGATGGCCATGATTTATGTGTCTATTGCTTGAATGTCTTCCACCTTTCAGTGGATCCCCGTGTGGGATTTGTAGACATTTTTCAGCCAGGACTCTCAGTGAAAGGAAGAATAAGTTAATCCTGAAAGGCTTCCTTAAAACTCCTTTCCCAGCTATCTCTGGGTCGGAGGGCTCACCCTTTCCTGCTAAACCCCGTAAGAGGCATTCTTCTTCTTCCTCCTTGAGGTCACTCACTTCATCTCCCTCTGAAGATCGCAAGGAGTCGACTCATAAAAAGGTAAAGATTTTGTGCCTGGCGCTGCCATCTGTGGCCCTTTTGGCCTCAGCCTCAGCACCGCCCCAGTTGATTTGTGCTCCAGCTATGTCCTCTTTATCGCCACCGGCACTGGAGTTCCCAGTGCAGGCACTTACGGCTCCGACAGCTTCATCGCAGCCTTTATTGGCACTGTCTCTGCAGGTACATTCTCCTTCAGCACCGTTGGTACAAACTGTCCTCTATGGTGCAGACATCTTCAGCACCAACATGGTCTTCGGTGCAGTCTTTTTTTGGCACCGTCATTACCAGTGCAGACACCTTCCTTGACGGCACCATACTCATTGGTGCAGACATTTGTCACACTGCCCTTTACGGTGCAGACACCTTTGACTTCTATGGAGCTGCTTTCGTCGGCGCAGATAACCTCGATGCCATTCTCCTTGGTGCAGACACCCTCGGTTCCGGGCTCTGCACCACACGAACTAGCAAGAATTACGTGTTCTCCTTCCTTGGATCCATTTGTTGGAAGCCAATATGGCCCTTTTCTAGAAAGGCCAGAATCGTCTTCATGTTTCTCTATGAGGTCGACCAGGAGCCTCTCAGAACAAGATGTGTTGTGGCTTGTCGACCAGTTGCTTGTGGCCAGGGGTCTCTCTCAAATGTCTAAAGCTACGTTCCCTCTTCCAGGTGACCATATTTCTCCAAAGACTCCAACGTACACTACTCCTTCAACTTCCATGGAAGCATCAAAGCCCCTTCCTCCGACCCCAGTAGTGGACCTCACTTTGGAGCCAGAGTCGTCCTTGTGGCCCTCGGTGCACTGGGCATCGGGCTCTTCTCAGGCAAGTGGCCATTCTTGGTTCCACACCAATTTTTTCTATGGCACCCACCTTCCCTTACACTCCACAGCCCTCTTTGGTCTGGGGGTCGGCTCATTGGAGTGGGGTATGACCCCGGTTCCGAGGTTGTCATGCTCGGTTCCAGGCTTCCATCTCTTTTCGGGCAGTCCAGTCTTCCAGGCCATGAAGAGGGTGCTTGCCTCCACTGGCAAACCCTCCATGTTGGAGTCCCCCCCCCCCGTGCCGCAGCTGTCGCAACCCACAACCACCGGGCACAAGGGCCTCAGGTTTCTCCCCCTCAGGAGACCACCTCTTTGCAACCTTCCCGAGAGCTCCCCACTGAGGAAGTCCCTCACAAGGTTTCATGCAAGAGGAAGCACATGGACTCCACTGACAAGTCTTTGACTGAAGATACGGACTTTGATGACGGGGAAGTTTTCTCACAGTCACCCTCTGATGAGGTGTACTTTGGTGACATCCTCGAGATCCTAAGACAGAAGGGTGACTGGAAGTCCTCCAACCCTTCCTCAGAGGAATCCATATTCCTGCAGGCCTTTTGTGCCCGGCCCCCTATGTCCTGGGTTACCTTGCCAGTCGATGAGCTTGTCCAAGTCATTGTCCAGCATGCATGGAAGGCTCCTGACACCCTGGTAGCTATACTGCGTAGGCCTGACAAGATTTTATCTCCCCCAGCTGAGCATCCCCATCAGTCAAAAGGTCTTCCAGTAGATGCCATGGTGGTAATGGCTGCAAACAAAAAAGACTTGGCAGAAGAGAGCTAGACTGTCCATCTGCCCAACAAGGAGTCCCGGGCAATAGACAGACCCGGGAAGCGTGTGTTTGCTTCATCGACCTTTGCCGTAAGTCCTTGAACTACTTGGCACACTTTACAAGGCTCCAGAGGGACCTTATTAACCAACTCTCAAAAACTTTGGCAGGAGCTGTTTCTGATGAGGTCCGCAACAACGTAGCTTCTCAGATAGTGACCCTAGAATCCATATGTGCCTTATTTCACACACAATGGAAGTAGCGGCTAGAGTGGCAGGCACAGGTATAGTCACGAGATGTCATGCCTAGATGCACCTTTGTGAATTTGTGGACTCCTTTAAGATTTCCTTTATGAATGCTCCCATCGAGGCCGCTTCATTGTTTGGCCCTAAGGTTAAAGATACAATGGCAAGGTGCAAACAAAATGGCAAGACCCTATCTGCCTTTGGTGTCCAACACTCCACTCCTCAATGATTTTACTCCGGAAATCAGAGGAGCAGGAAGATGTAGCACAGAAAATCACAGGGCTCTTTCCATGATGCATGTGCCGAGTTCTCCCCTAGAGCCAGAGGGGGAATCTCCACTGGAAGACACCCCTTTTAGGGCAGGGGAGGTCCGCAAAACCGGGGTTCCAGAGATTCTTTCTCTGGGCAACCCTACCAGCACTCCTGAAGTGTTGCCCGACTCCTCACCTCTGTAAGCGGTCAGGGGTAATTTTTCCTTGTACCCCACTGCCTGGCGAAACATAACCACCGATTCTTGGGTACAACGGAAAATATCCAGAGGCTATCGCATCCCCTTCCATCTCTGTCCCACCTCATCCAGAGACTTACCTGATGTCCCACCCAGTCAAAGGGAAGCAGCAGCACATGAAATCCGAAAGCTGCTACAAAAAAGAGTCATCCAAACGGTCCCCCCAGACCAGCTAAGATCCGATTTTTACTCAAGGTTTTTTTAGTGCCAGAAAAGACAGGGAACTGAAGACCAATTCTGGATCTCAGATCACTGAACAAATTTGTAAAAACAAAGAAATTCTGGATGGTCACGGTTCAGTCTGTCCTTCCTCTTCTGGAAGAAGATGTTTGGATGTGATCTGTAGATCTTCAGGATGCATATTACCATATAAAAATGGACAAGCGCTCAAGAAGATACCTCCGCTTCCGCATAGGAGCCAGTCACTACTAATTTTGAGCACTGCCCTTCAGTCTCTCTACAGCCCCCAGAGTGTTCACCAAATGCATGGCAGTGGTCATTGCTCACCTGCGACTTCAAGGATTCCAGGCATTTCCATACCTAGACGACTGGCTCCTCACCGCCCCCACCAAGCATCTACTGGAAGAAGCTCTATACTACACTCTTTTCACAGCACAATGCTTGGGAATCACTATAAAATGGGAGAAGTCCAACACAACCCAACACAATCTTTAGAATTCATCAGGTTTCTGTTGGACACAAGGAATTGCACAGCATCTCTTCCGGATCACAGACTTCAAAGAATAAGACAACAGGTTCAGCTGCTACTCTGTCACCACAAATCATCCACTCGGTCCATACTCCAACTCTTGGGGTCAATGCCAGCCTCAATCACCATTCTTCGTCTGGCCAGATTCCACATGAGAGTTCTCCAGTGGTTAATTCTCACTCAGTGGTACCCTCTGCAACATCCTTTGTCCTTTCAGATAAGTGTAACTTAGAGATTCAAGCAAGATTTGCTCTGGTGGACTTCTCGAAATCCCCAACAATGGTCTCGCCCCTTCAGCCCCCATCAGCCAAAAGCCACAGTGACCACGGATGCTGTCCTGATGGGGTGGGGGGGTGCTATGTCAGGGAAACTCGGTCCAAGGCACCTGGTCGGAGACAGAGGCCCATTTGCATATCAGTGTTCTGGAACTGAGGGTGGTGCTATTAGCGTTGCAAGCATTCCACTCCATCCTTCCATCAGGGACTATTGCGATCCAGTCAGACAGCATGTCAGTGGTCTGGTACATCAACAAGCAAGGGGGCGCCAGATCTTATCCGTTATGCCGAGAGGCCTTGAGAATATGGCAATGGGCGATAGCTTCCAACCCCTTTCTAATTGCAATGCACATTCTCGGGAGCTCCAACTTGATTGCAGACAAATTGAGCAGGTGCATTCTACAACCTCATGAGTGGTCCCCCAACCCTTTGACAGCGGCAAGAATTTTCAACCGCTGGGGCCAGCCTTGCTGCAACCTGTTCGCCTCCCCAACCAACTACAAGTGCAGCAACTACTTTGCCCTGATCCCCCCCTTGGGGACACTCACCAAGAGATGCTCTAGTCCATGCTTGGCCCTCGGGCCTGCTTTATGCTTATCCTCCTCTTCCCCTCATCTCTCAATTTCTGAAGAAAGCACGGCAGTTGAAGAGCAAGTGATCCTCATTGCTCCATATTGGCCTCGACAGGTTTGGTTCCCCTTCCTCTGGCCTCACCTGCTAGATTGACCATGGATCCTCAATCCATCTCCCATCCACAGGGTCTGACTCACCCCAGAATAACAAGCCTGAAGCTAACAGCTTGGTTTCTCTATTTCCTATGATTGCCAAGCAGGATAACCTGTCTCCCCCAGTGCGCAGTATTCTTATTGCATCTCATAAATCATCCACCCAGGCTAATATATCTCAGCAAATGGAAAAGGTTTTCATTATGGGCAGCGAATAAACAATTGAACCCCTTGTCAGCTCCAGTTTCGTTGGTTTTAGATTACTTATCACATCTTTTTCAGTCTGGGGTGTCAGCCTCTACTATTCGTGTTCATTTAGCTGCCATTTCTAATTTCCACATTGGCTTTCAGGATTCTTTACTTATGTCACATAGACTCTGTAAGACTTTCTTGAAGGGTGTTTTTCACCTAAAACCTCCCATTAGAGAACCAGTACAACCTTGGGATTTGGCTTTGCTTCCACAAGCCCTAACAGCTCCCCTCTTTGAACCCGCGTCTTCATGTGATTTAAAGTACCTCTCTTGTTAAACTTTGTTTCTGGTTGCAACTACATTGGCCAGACATTTGTCAGAACTTCAAGCCTTATGCATCAAACATCCCAACCTTATTTTCCATAAGGATAAGAGTATCACTGAGAACTAATTCTTCCTTTTTACTGAAAGTGGTGTCACAGCAGTCTATCAACCAGTCTATTGACCTCCCAGTATTTTTTCCTAATCATTCTAACAAGGGAGAGTATTGCCTGCATTCCCTGAATGTTCACAGGCAAATACAACTTTATCTGGACAGAACAAAATATACCCGTAAATCAAACCAACTATTTCTGGCCTTTTCTGGACCAAGGCTAGGTCATCCGGTCTCAAAAGTTACATTAGCATCATGGTTAAGAAATTGCATTACCTTTGTCTACGACAAGAATAACATCACCTTGCCTCACAGAGTGAAAGCCCATTCTACATGGTTCTATGGCAACTTCAGCAGCTTTCCATGCTAGGGCTTCCCTCAATGATATTTGTTCAGCTGCGACTTCGGCCAAATCCCATACTTTTATCCTTCATTAAAAATTGGTTTAGCATCCAGAGGTAGAGCTTCTTTTGGTTCCATGCTGCTCTGGAATGTCCTTCTATGAGAGCCATCCAGGGATTCAGGTAGCTGGGGACTCTGTCCCATCAGTAAGGAATGATAAAGATTAACCACATCAGATAAAGAAGTTATGCCTTACCATAATGTTCCATGTGTGTTGCTGATCTTCGTTCATTCATTACTCCCCACTCTCTATCCCCCTCCGGAGGTTCCTGGTTGATGTCATATACTTCTTTTTTTTTTCCTTTATTGTAGGTCTGTTATGACCAAAGGTAGCCTCTACTTTTGTCTATCAACTTACAAACTCGATCTGAGGTAATAGGGAGCAGAGCATTCTGGGTAGGATCTTGGCTCAAGAGTTGTTGGCTGATGTGAGCTTGGTATGAGGCCGGCTTGGTTCCGAGGATGGAACCGATAACCCATCAGTAATGAATGAATGAAGATCAACAACACAGATGGAACGTTATGGTAAGACATAACTTCTTTTTTTATTTAATCACTGAAAGCAGTATTTCCCCTTTAAGAAATGTGGTATTTTTTCACAATTTCAGAAGTTTCCTGTCATGGATGCTACTTTCATTTAAAGTATTATTTAGTATTTTGGAGGCTATTTTGTGGTAAACGTGCTCTGTTTTTTTTTAAACTTTTTATGTTTTTGAGAGAATTTAAGGATCAATATGTGTTTTAAATGGAAAGAAAACATTGGCAATATTTTTAGTGCTTGTATACAGTCTCTGACAGCTTACCTGTTATTTTTTTGTTAGAGCGCATTCTTCATTGGTGCTTTAATTCCAGTAGGATTGTTTTTGTGTTTCTTATCCTTTTACACAAAAAGAGACTCTGTGGAATAGTATAAGTGTATGCGCGTGCTTCTTGTGAACACTTGTTTTAACAACTTACCTTCCAAATGACTCATTCCAACTTAGCATAGCAGCATTCAGACCTCTTCCTTGGGGGCAGCATAGATACTTATTCTGGTCCTGCTGGCTGTTCTCCCAATGTGTTTAAAAAGAAATAACACAATAAAGAGCTCTTGCCACCAGTAAGGGATCTCTTAATCAGACCAGTATTCTGAACCTACACGTGACTATTTGAATGATACATTTTTGACCCCATTCAGGCACCTGTTTTCAGAGGATGTGCAACATGTATTAAAGGAGGCAAGAAAATGTGTTACTAGAAAATCATACTTAGCCATGCAGACAAAATTGTCTTGTTGGTGCCGTAACAGAGACTAGGACACACCCTACTCAGGATCTTCAGTGGTACTTCAGTAATTGTGTGAATTGCTCATATCTGTCTTATATTTATATCAAGGTTCATCTTTTGATCATTTCTGCTTATCTGCCAGTAGATCCTACCTTCTTCTTCATTCTAAGTCATGCAGTTCTTGAACGGGGTTTTACATTTTGTACCACCTAGAAAACCAGTGTCTTTACCCTGCAATCTTAATTTTGTATTGGAGAGCCTAACTCCATTTTAACCTGCAGTTAGCTCTTCTCTAAAGCTCATTACTTGGAAAACAGTTTTACTTATTTCTCTAACTTTCAGTAGATGAGTATCTGAGTTGTAAGCCCTCATGTCCTCTCAACCCTTTTTTTTAAAGATAGAGTGGCTCTTAGAAGTCATCCTTCATTCATGTCCAAGGTTATTTGTGTATTTGCTTTAAATAAGTCTGTTCATCTCCCTGCTTTCTTTCCCCAATCTGCATACCCTAGATGTCTACAGAAAATCCATAGATTACCTAAATAAAATTAAAGATTTCATAATGTCAGATCATTTTTTTGTTTCTTTTGAAGGTAAGAAACAAGGGCAATCAGTTTCCAAGCAGCCATATCTAGATGGTATCTCTGGCTGTTTTGCTCTGTCCTTGGGAAAAGCCCCCTCTCAAAATGTTGGGCCACAATCTATAAAAGTTGTGGCTACTTCTGGGGCATTTTGGAAATGGTGTCCTCCAGATCTAGCTAGAGGCAACAACTTGCTCCTCAGTACACACTTTCAATAAGAACTATAAAATTGGCTCATTTTACAGAGCTAGGAAATGATTTGATAGATCTGTTCTCCAGGTTCCTCGTGACTCTGGTCTGCTATCCACCACCCTTTCTGTTCAACTTTTGGTAATTGTCCCATACAGCTTTATGCCACACTGCAACAATGATCTAATAATTAACATAGTAGAGCTATATAAGTAAATATACCATAACATTAGAGGTTTAACTAGATAATTCTAGCAGTATATACACAAATCACTGAAGCTTCCACGATGAGCAGCAAATATATTTATTTAATAAAACAAGCGCTTTCACGCACCCGACAAGTGCGCTTCATCAGGTTACAAGTTTCTTAAAAAATGAGTACATTTTATATAGTAAGGCATACGCCCTAATTAGCTGCCATTTTGGCGGCTAACAATAATTAAGCATTTGTTAATCAATTAGTACCATTTGTGCTTAAGCTATACTCCATATAAGGAAAACGCTTCCTGCAAATGCAGTTCTTTACACCCTATATTGTATTAAGTTCTAAAAATGTGTATAAAATATTCAATAAAATATGTAATATTTCCCTTCATTATTTCGTGAATCATATCAATACAAACAATAAATCATTAAATATACAATATATTCTATCCAACTAAAAGCATATATATGTTAATATTTCTAGTTATTAATTATAACATTCACATAATATAATATGCTTATCTTTCTTAAGCTTAACATAAATATATTGATATTAATTAATTTATAATTATTTCATAGAATTATTTGATAATGAAATATATTCAAACCCTAAAATTACCAATAAATTTGATATGTTTCAAATAATCATAAAATAAAATAAACCATGAAAATAAACCAACCAAGATATGGTAAAATAATAATAAATCGAAAAATTAATATGAAGGAATGTATATTTGTTATTTACACAGTCATATAAGTTAAAACACTAGAATGATGTCAGATATATAAACTCATATATCCCTATTATACAAAATTCCAGCTTGTATATGCTGTTAATAAATTTCTGCTCTAATCTATAGTGTGGTATTTCTATAATAGTGCTGGTTTAATATTAAGGGCTGTGTTCAGGCCTGGCTCTATATGTGCCCTAAGTAATAATATCCATTTCAACTCGAAAAGTTCTAAAGTGCCTAGTGCATTACCTTCCCTTCTATTATGATGAAGTATCTGTAATACTTTGAATTTAAATACATGGGATGGAAATAATTGACAATGTCTGGCTAGTGCATTATTGATGTTCATCTTCCGTATGTCATAAAGATGGTTGTAGGCTCGATCTCTGAGCCTACGTGTTGTCATGCCCACATAATAGGCATTACAATTGTCACATGTAGCCAAATAAATTATATTTGTGGTATCACATGTGGCATAAAAATTCGGAATAAACTTATAGCCAGTCTGTGAATTTTCATAAGTCTGTTGGTCACTAATATATTTGCATACACAGCATTTCTTACATGGAAAAGTTCCTCGCCTAAAATTAGTTCTGATGTCCAAAGGTGTATGTATTATTCTCTCTTTGCATAATAACCTTTTTAAGTTTGGACAGTTACTATATCTGAAGATAGGGTATGCACCCACCACATTTTTCAGATCTTTATTCATATAAAGTAACTTCCAATTTTTGTTGATAATTTCTTTAATATATCTTACATCATTAGTAAATTTGATGTCATATTGCACCTTACCTATATACGATTTATTACGATGTCCAAAATAGCCTCGCTTATAGCTGGCATTAGGAATCATATTATTACTATCTTTGATAGAAGTTTGTAAATATTCTGGATAACCCCTATTCTTGAAACACTTAATTTGAAAATTTAGCAATTGTTCTCTATCCTTAGTGTCACTACATAATCTAGTTATTCTGGCCATTTGATTTTTTACAATATTGGGAAAAATGTGGCGAGGGTGCATACTCTCATGATGTAAAATGCCATTTTTCCAGCAGGATTTTCTGAATAATGATGTAGTGAATCTATTCCTACTATTTTTCATTATTGTTATATCAAGGTAGTTGACCTTATTCAGTGAGGCTTCATGTGTAAAGCTAAGGAATGAGGTAGTTGATTCCATATATTCAATGAAACTATGCAAGGACTCCATACTGCCATTCCAAAAAAGTAGAATGTCATCCACAAATCTCCTATAGTAAATAGCATTGGCTATAAAATTCTCATTATTCAGGATATGAGTTCTCTCCCATTCATATACTGCTATATTAGCATATACATTTGCACAAGGGGTGCCCATGGCTACTCCCCATATTTGTTTATAGACCTTATCTTGATACATAAAGATGTTATTATTAAGTATCAGTTCTAATAGGGTACATACAATAAATTGTTCATTTTGGTCGACCATGCCATAGTCATTCATGCAGCTTCTAACAGCCTCTACCCCAAACTCATTGGGTATACTTGTAAACAGGTTCCTTATGTCTAAGGTAACCATTAGTGTCTCACAGTTCACCTTTTCAACCCATTGTGAAGTTTCAAGATCTTCCAATAATATATATGAATTTTTTAGTATAGTAGGTATTTTTTCTATCAGCGGGGCCAATTTAAATTGAACATACTGCGAGGCATTCTCAGTTGCCCATGACTGACCAGAAACTATCGGTCGTACTGGTGGGGGGTACACCCCTTTATGCATTTTGGGCAGCCCCTTAATGATAGGAATCAAGGGCGCCTCAATATCCAGATAGTCATATAGCTGTTTATCAATGCATCTTGACATCAGGAGATCGTAGAGTGTATCTTTGACATTTCTAATTATTGATATGACTTCAGCTCTATTAATCATTAAATAAGCAGTATCATCACATAACATCATATTCATTATATCGCTATAAAAATCGGAATCCATTAATACTACCCCCCCCCCCTTTATCTGCTGGTCTGAATACCACACTTTCGTCATTACATAATGAGTCTAGGCTATTTCTTTGTAATTCACTCATGTTATAAAATAATTTTTTATGTCCTTTCTCTTTATAATATGCATAGAGGTCAAATTCACATGCACGTAAAAAACAATCAATAGAACTAGGTAGCGGTGGAATGAAGGTGCTTTTCCTTTTAAGAACAGTATTTTTTGACAATAAATCCTTACATTCAGTATTACATTCATCATAAAACAAAAGTCTCAAGGCCAGTTTTCTGGTAAACTTCCGAAGCATTATGAGAGTGTCAGAAAGTTCACTACCCCGAGAAGGGATAAATGATAAACCCTTGTTAAGTACAGAGCATTCAGATTCAGTCAGCTCACGAGATGAGATATTAAAGAACAGAACATTTAATGTTTCTTCTTCCTGTTCTCCCAATTGTCTCCTGATATCTTGCGCTTCCCCCTTCCCCTGCTGGAAGATCGCATCGGGGCTCGTTGTTTGTATGGAAGCGGGGAGTTTAAAATCGATGCCATATTGGGAGCATTATTCAGAACACAAGTACCTTCTTTCGGTCTAGCTCCTGTTATTACATTTTTCAACCCTTGCTGATTGCAAGGTAGGGAAGAGGCAGGTGAAACAATATCCACTTCTGATGTGAGCATGCCACTATTAGATACAGTGTTTTCTATGTTAGCGGCATTGTTATTTGTAGTTAGACTACTCGCTATATCATTATTAACTTGATTTACTTCTCGAGTTGCTATTGTCTCATTATATCTCGGCCATATAAAGATATTGCCGACACGGAAATCATAACAGTCTCTTTTTAACTTTTTTAGCTTCACTTGTTCTAGCTTATTGCTGTAGAAAGTCACTTGTGATAACATGTTATTAAGCTTAGATAAGCAATGTTCACTTTTATATTTAGCAACCATATTATTATGCTCACCTTCAACTTTGTCAATTAGTTCGTTCTCCACCGGTTGAAAATAATCAATGAGTAGTCTCAAGTATCTGTTGCCAAGATCTAAGTTTAATTGTTGCCATCTTCGTAGGAGCTCGGGATGCGCTTCTCCATAGCTCGGCATACAGAGGACGCGCATGCCTCGCGGAATAACCTTAAAGTGCAGGCACGCCTCCAGATGTTTCCTCTGCCAAATGAGCCTGTGAAGTTTGTAAAGATTACTCTCCAAGCTCCTCAAATCTCCATAAAAGTCTTGCATGTTCTCATTATGGGTATTCACCTCTTGTAAAGTATTACCTTGATTATCAAAGTTCAATAAAGAATTATCACGTTGGTGGAATATAGCATTCCAATTCATAGCATCACTAGCAACTTTCGGTGTATAATCCAGCTCTATATTCAGGTTTTCCATCGCGTGATGGTTAGCCAGGAACAAAGACAAGAGAAACCAAATTATCAGCACCAGACCCAGCACGACCATCCAAGGCTTCAGTAAAATAAAACGTTCAGTATATACACAAATCACTGAAGCTTCCACGATGAGCAGCAAATATATTTATTTAATAAAACAAGCGCTTTCACGCACCCGACAAGTGCGCTTCATCAGGTTACAAGTTTCTTAAAAAATGAGTACATTTTATATAGTAAGGCATACGCCCTAATTAGCTGCCATTTTGGCGGCTAACAATAATTAAGCATTTGTTAATCAATTAGTACCATTTGTGCTTAAGCTATACTCCATATAAGGAAAACGCTTCCTGCAAATGCAGTTCTTTACACCCTATATTGTATTAAGTTCTAAAAATGTGTATAAAATATTCAATAAAATATGTAATATTTCCCTTCATTATTTCGTGAATCATATCAATACAAACAATAAATCATTAAATATACAATATATTCTATCCAACTAAAAGCATATATATGTTAATATTTCTAGTTATTAATTATAACATTCACATAATATAATATGCTTATCTTTCTTAAGCTTAACATAAATATATTGATATTAATTAATTTATAATTATTTCATAGAATTATTTGATAATGAAATATATTCAAACCCTAAAATTACCAATAAATTTGATATTTCTAGCAGTACTAAGACCCTCTCCCAATCTTCCTAGATTTTTTTTTCTTTTCTGTTTACCCCTGTGCAAGTTGAGGTCCCAGTCATCTTTGTCTTCTTGTTTTTGGCATGATATGTTGACACATTCTGACATATTTTTGGCCTCCCTATTTGAGGCATGAAAACTCTGAAATTTGGTACCCATGTGTCCTGTTTATAGAAAATTACTCTTGTGCTTCAACAGACATACAGCACACAAGGAAGGTACTTAAACGGTTTTGTAAACTGGCAAGATGTCTGATATCCTTGGCAACCTATGTTCCATATAAGTTTATGCTACTACAACAGTGATCTGTTCAAACATCTACTGTGGTAAATTTACATACACAACTGCACTTTCTTACTAAACTTACATCCAAGGATATTATTGAAAAGTTCAGCCACATCAGCCCAATGCTGGTTGGAGACTAACAGTGTTCTCCATTAAGTAGACTTTCTCCACATATACTTGGTAAAATTTGTGAGCCACCATCCAGTCATTTACACTGGTTTTAAAAGCTGCTAAGGAAGTACTCCGCTTGATAGATAAAGGCAGCCTATTCCAGAAACAAAATATATGCCATCTGGTGGTGGTGATGTGGTAGTATAGGTTTAGGTCTGTAGAACAGGTTCATAGATTGGTACTAAGCTAACTGACCTTGATGACCATTTTAAACATATCCAGGTTCCTTTTTGGTGCTTGAATTAACATAACACATTTGATGTTAGACTGGCCTATCCCATCCCATGGTCGAGGATTGTATATTACACTTAGTAAGAATAACTGTCATCAAGCCATATATAATTTTAATAGACCCATGCATGGGATAAAGCATTTATGAGCTGCTGCTATCCATTAGTAGCACAGGGAGCAGTCCTGGGGCATATTTTCTATTATCCATCCATGGAGTCAAGTTTTGTTTGAAAATGGACAGGGGTGAGCTATGCTTCACTGTTCCAGAGTAGTGGTGTCCTTTGTGAGTTATACTTATCCCTCCAACCATTCTGTTGATGTTCAACCATTCTGTTGATGTTGCAGAAGAGGTTTAGATCCCTGAACTGAGTATTTCTGATACCATTTGAATTGCTGATATGCAGTAGGTCTGTCAGTATTGGGACAGAGAATGCATTGTATGCCAGACACAGGTCACCTCTTAGCAGCCTGTAGGATACAAAGTATAGTGACAAGACTTCTAGGTAGTCCACGTAAAACATATTGTTTAGACCTTGTATCCTTTATCTCTGTGGGCTTTCCAGTTGTTGCATGTGTCTTGGCAGATATATGCCAAAAAAAGTGTTATACTCAACGACTGGCCTAACATTTGCTTTACTACTAGTTATATTTAGGTGAAGGAGATTAGAGACAGCTGAGCTGTTGATAGCATGGACGGATGAGTAGAGATCACCCCTCTAGGGTCTGTATGACACTGAGTAGAAATACAGGCTTTTTAGTCTCATCAGAGTAGCTAAGTGTACCAAGACCTGAGATCTTTTTGATGAGGAAACATTGAGGTCTCTCTTGCTGGTCTAAGTGTGTGACAAAGTACATACTGAAAGGACCATCATTATTATTATTATTATTATTATTATTATTATTATTATTATTGTTATTGTTATTATTGCTATTATTAGAAGGATGCAACATTTCTTACATCACACCACAGTGCTCAAATGCATGACTGTTATCAAATATAATGCATTTGTAATTGCCCCCTTCCATATCAGACACATTCTGTAAAATTCTGTCCTTAAGTCTCTTGTCTGCTTTTTGTCTTTTCTACATAAGCTGTCTGGGAGTCCTCACTCATGGTCACATAAATTAGCTGGTATTACATTCTTCTTAATTATAGCTCCTCATAATTATGGGATAGAAGTTCTAAGACAACATTTGAATATTTTAGTCATATTAATATTTGCACATTTAGAATTATTTTTGCACAATTATTTTTTTTAATGTGACTACTGTAAACAGGTCTTTGGAACAGCAGTGAGTGAGTGAGTGCCATAGTGGACCCATGTGTGTGAACTTCTTTCAGTGGAAAGATACTTTTATTTTGAATAATTTTGCATTTAAACAAATATTACATTTTACACTTGTTTTATTGAGGTAATTTTTTATGGGAAGGTAAAGAAGGATTATTGGACTGCTTTTATACAACGCATTAATATTTTCGTGAACCTTTGCTTTTCCACGGTGAGCTGTAATACGTCCCTTTAATTTTTTAAATGTGGAAATATTTACAGTGTAGAATAAACAAACATTAGATAGTAGGTTGTTTGCCAAGAAAGTTCATCATAATAATTATTTGCACAGACAATGCATGCATCTACCACATACATATTTCGAATTCTCAGATGTATAGAGTATCAAAGTTGACTACAGGGAAACTTGATTGTGTTGAATTTACTAATAAAATTTATTAAAAATATATTGTGAAAGGTAGGTATGTCATTACGTATAAAATAATGTTTTGGACATAAGGAATTCTGCAACTTAGCAATATATTTGTAGGAATTGGAATGTGTTGTATTAGATCTACCTTAAGCTGTGTTACACTATTAGATCTACCTTAAACTGTGTTACATTATATTTTCCATTCACATATTCATCTGAATTTAGTAAGATATCTGATGGCATTCAGATTAATTAATGTGATTGATGATGTCTGAAGATATTAAAGAAATAGTAGGTGAAACGACAAGGTTTGCATTTAGGCATTCATGTAAAAATTAGGTTATAGGGGTGAATGTAAGTGTTTCAGTATACCTATGGGAGTTAAAATGGGAATTTGTCAATGTTTTAAATGCGCTGCTTATAAACTGATTATAACCACAGGTTTTCCTTTTATTGCGAGAATATGAAGAAACTATAATTATGCTGAATGTAATATGGTGTACATGATTTCTATGGCAGTTTGTGAATGTTTTCTGTTATTTTACATAGGCAACACTGTACAGATGTTTATTGACCAAATTTTAGAATGGATTTGATATGAAAGAGCAGTAACATAGCTAGGGTAGGGCGAGAGGCAACTTCCCTGGGCGCATAGTGTTGGGGGCATGATCATCCAATTCGAATCTTTAACGGAATACCAGCTTTTAAAAGCGGATGTGACATTTGCGGTCAAACCTGAGCTCTGTAGCACTTCGTGTGTGGCCTAAACTGTAGCAACTGCTTTCTATATTGTAGCAAGCAGTTTGCTGCAGTTTAAAAGAAAAAAAATATATTTTTTAAAGAAAACATGAGAGCCATAGCACTCTGTATAAGCAGGGTATAAATTGTAGCAATTGTTTGCTACATTTGTAGCAAGTAGCTTGCTATAATTTACAAAGAAGATTTTATTGTTAAACTAAAACATGAGCTTTGTACTGCTCTGTGCAGGCAGAGTACAAAGTGTGACAACTGTTTTGCTACAGTTTAAAAATAATTTGTTTTAACTAAATATGAGCACTGTAGTGCTTCATGCATGCAGGGTATAAACTGTAGCAACTGTTTGAAAACAGTTTGATACAGTTTAAAAGAATAAATTATTATTTTTTTAATAAAATATATTGAAGGAGGGTTGTGGTAGGGCACAGAAATGGGACCTGAATGTCTGGGTCAGTAGGGGGGGGGTGTTGTGCATCTGGCCACCTAGTCACTGTGCCAGTAGAAGGAACATGCATTCTTTTGTTTTGTTCATTTTTTTAATTATTTTAGTTTTTTCTTTTCAGTGGAAGAGCTGGGGGGGGGGGGGTGTAGACCCAACTTTAATAAGCCGGTTGCTTAAAATGTAGCAATTGTGCTCCTCACTTGAACAGCTGAGAAGGAGGGGAGCTGGTTCATAGTACCAAGGGCTGGTTGAACCAGCTACGCTTCTGTGAAAGAGGGTCATATAATTAATGTGTTGCACAAACATAATGATAATAGTTAAAAAGTACAATTATTAAAATGTATTTATTTATATGTTTAAGGAAATGGGTAAGTAATTGATCTAAAGCAATCTGGATTGATAGTTATTTTGAATGCTGCTAAGCTACCTCATCTGCATAAGCATGTCTCAATCAGATGAGTCTTAAGGTGTTACCTTACACTGATTGCTTATTTAACTGAATAAGTCTGATACAAACAGAGGTATGTTGGTTTATTTCATTTCTAATTTAATGAAGTTTGGATGAATAAAAGCTTATTTTGTGCCTGAGTTTATTCTTTTAATTGATAAAAAGTTGTGTTGTGTTTTTCTTGACCTGGATTATTTGCAGTGCATCCATTTTGGTAGTATTTCCTTTTGCCTCAAGATTCTGCTTGGAGCACTTTTTTTATTATTGCATTGTCCATAATGAGCTTAACAATGTCAGTGTTAGTTAAATAGACTGGTTAGAGTATGCACTTGTCATCAAAAGCAGCAGAAATCATACCAAAATGTACCTAATCACCAAGTGACCTGAGGGAAAGTGTATGTCATCTGTATCTGAGGCATTAAACAGAAAGACTAATCTCATATGGCTACAGTGGAACTCCAGAAATGCTGTCTTGTGATATTGACTGTTTCCCTTAGTGCTGCATGAGTTGCATTGTGGTTAGTAACTAAACTAGCTTCAACTTTTCTGTTCTAGGTCTTTGTTTGATGCTGTTGTATATGTTAATTTTTTTGTATTGTTTATTTAAAGCAATACATTTTTATTTAAAAAGTGAAGGACAATTCAGTTAAATTTTCTTTGTACGTGTATGTTAAAATAAATGCAGAAACTATGCCAGCTCCATAACACAGTGGTTATATTTCTAGTCAAACTGCCAGCATCTTTAGTTTAATGATGTGTCCAGGTTCTTATAAGATATGAGTAAAGGAAGAGTTGAGCATTCTAGAGACACCTCCACTTTTTTCTAGACTGGACTGGGGCTGAAACAAATGTCTGGCTGCACTCTGCTAATATGGCTGTTGGATCAGTTCTAACAAGCTTGGTAGGAGAACTGGGGGGATAATGTATGGTATACTGATGTCTCACTTGCTAGCTGTGGTCAGTCTTTCCTTTTAGCTTCCATATGTGAAAACTGGTATTTCTAGGACAACAGAACAGAAGTCTCAAAACAATGTGTCTCCTTGTAAGAAATGTATCCGTGGTTCCATTAAACTGTAATAGAAACCAATATAATTTTATTGCTTACTTGTTAGTACAAAGGATGACTACCCATTAGTGATGTTGGAGGTCCAAGTTATTTTATTGGCTCAGCTTTCAGAGTACACATGGAGAGAAGAAAGATGGAAAAGCTGTTACAATTTCTTCTTCTCATGACAGGTAAAATTCGCATAGCTGCCAGTTGTGTTGGTGATTGGTTGAAGCTTAGACAAAGTGAGTAGGGGTGCATCCGCAGGTCATCTGTAGTGTACAATGCACATGTGGAAGCATGCAAGTATGAGCCACGTCAATGTCATTGCATGCTGTGCATAGGGCTGTTGAGAGTAGAACCATTGAAAAGTCTTCCTACCATTCATATGGAGGCATACTGTGATAAGACAGTCAGAGTCAATCAACCTGAAGTGGAAAATTTATTAATTTATAAAATAGTGACCTTTTCCAGGTGGTGACTCTGCCTGTAGTATATCAGTTAAAAAACACCAAAGCAAAAAATAAACAATCATTTTAAAAAATCATTTGTAACATCCTATTAATTTGGTTTGAAAATTTGTAGATCTTAAAGAAATGTAGATTTTCATATTTTATATTTTCACAGAAACAAAAGCTTACCAGCTTCTTAAACAGTCTGCAGTACAACAGAGACACCACTTGACTAAGGATGATGAAAAGGAAAGCTCAGAGTTAGAGTTAGTAGGTAAGTGAATTAAACAATTTAATTCTAACAAAAAAAGAACTGCACAACTATATTGTAGACAGAAACTTCATTACTGCTTACTGGCAGTAAAAGTTAATGATATTGCCAACTCTTAACTTTTCTTGACATGCATATTATTATAAAGTAATATCTTTTAATTTGTTCAGTTGTTGTAGTTCCAACTGTCATAAAAGGTATTCCTTATGCAAAGTGCATGTTTTAACATTTTCATTTTTTTTGCCATGCACCCTATTCAGCAGTGTCATATATTGACTACAGTAAACCTCTTTCATACAGTCTAACATTTGTAGTAGTGCTGTATAAAGGCTGCAAGAAAGATCCAGTCAAGCTGAAGTATTCACTGTGTAATACCTTAAATATCTGTAGTGGAGGCCATGAGATATAATTTAACATCATCTGTTTTCACCGACCTATGACTCAAGACTGTTAATCTTACTTAAAGTCCTTTGGGTCCATCCAAAAGTTTTATATTTGGGGAAACAGTCTTGTAAGGGAATGCTATTCCAGGGAAGATGTATGAAGCTGCAAGAGAGGAACTGGGCTTTTCCTCCATTAATAAAGACATTTTATGATGCGTCAGATTTGACAGTCAGATTTCTAGGCACTCAGCCTCCACCTTTCAAGAAATCTGATATATTATGTAGTGCACCTTTTGGCAAACCTGGCCCTGCTTTAACTGAAGTACAATACCAGCAGAAGATGCCTTTGGCTTTTCTAATTTGAAGTCTGTCAGCCTCCCAACCTGGAGAATTCTTAATGTTATGGCTGCTGATCAACCTTGATGACAGACTGTTAGTTCCAAGGTCTTCTGTAAATGTCCATCACATCCACAATAAAGCTTAAAGTCTAGCCACTGTATTCAGAATGGAAGAGAAGCCTTTGCTTGCGCAAATGAACTATGACTTAGACCTGTTTACTTGCGCATTCAAGTCTTAAAAATCGAATGCAAAAGTTTTTTTTTTACCATATATTTGTGTTATAATTATGCCTTAATCTTGTAAAGTAGGCTTTATTATTTTAAAATGTGTAGTTTTTATGCTAGTTACTTCTCTGGAGCTATATCTCTTAAGTTTAATAAAGGCAGAAATGCACTCGACCACCACAACAAACCACGAGACACATAGCTCACCTACACAGTGTGATCCTCAGCCTAAGCTCCTAAGGCAAAACAGCTTGCCCAATACAATAATCATAGGTAACTTAATAGTGAGGCACACTGATGTCCCACTCACTAGAGAGAATAATGAGAAGGTAACAGTCAGCTGTCTGTCAGGTGTCAGAATCCGACACATAACACACACACTCAGGTCACTCCACAACAAGTACAAGTATGACTCTGTCATTGTTCATGTGGGTGAAAATGACCTGAGACACACCTCCCTAGACTACATGAAAAGAAACATGGGGGAGCTCTCGGATTATGTGGCCCAGGCGGGTATGACCCTAGCCCTGTGCAGCATCCTACCATCACCCAGAATGATACCGCAGTACAAACAGAAAATGATTGACTTCAACAATTGGCTAAGTTTTTGGTGCCATTCTAAGTGGATCCAGTATCTGCTTGGGATAACATGATTGACGGACCTCGATGCTTTGCCAGAGATGGCCTGGATCTGACACCCCTGGGTTTCCAGGTACTGGCTAAGGCTCTTGACCCCCCCCCCCCATAGTGCCTTTTTTAGGCAGTGTTCCAAAGACCAAATTACCACCATAACAGCTATAATTAAATACAATCTGAGGGTCATATTGCTGAATGCTAGCAGTCTAAATCTCAAGATGCATTCACTCGAAGCACTCCTCAAAATGGAGAACATCGACATTTGTGCTATAATGGAGACCTGGATTAAAGCAGCAGAAAGCAACCCTGCACTACCAGGCTATAACTCATTCCACACCTTTCAGCCCCAGAACATGGACGGAAGCTCCAAAGGTAGTGGTGTCTCCGTATTCATAAAGGATATGCACACCTCCAGACTAGTAACCCAGCATAATGCATCTAAGATACTCCAGGTACAACTAACATTGGGTAAGATGGCGATTCAGGTCGTAGCCTGCTATAGGTCCCCAACCATGTCCCAAGACTCTCATTCCACATTCCTAAGCACCCTGGAAATTATTAAGATCCAACCCAACACTCTCATACTAGGTGACTTCAACTATCCCCAATCAACTGGGAAAACTACTCATGCACCAATGCACTGCCCCAGCGCTTCCAGGAATTCATCACGTCCAATGCCCTGGATCAGCTCATTCTTAACCCCACTAGAGGAATCAACATCCTTGATCTGGTTATTACTAACATGGACAACCATTGCTCTACACCAATAGTCAATTCCTCCCTGGTTAGATCCGACCACAAACTAATCACCATGGAAATCCACATCTCACCCACACCCCTGCAAAGGTATCCACCATGAAAAACTTCTCCAAAGCTGACTTTCGACTCCTAAAAACAGAGGTGGCTAACTTCACGGCACCCATGCCAATGGAAAACAGATGCATGACTGCCAAATCATACACCAATGCACTGTACGAACACATACATAAATGCATGGAACTAGCCATACCCAACAGAACCAAGACGCGCTCCTCCAAAAAAAAGGAAGCAAATCTGGTGGTCCCCTGCCATTAATAAACTTTACAACGAAAGAAGAAACTGTTGCAGAAAAAGGTGAAGTCCCAAGACTGGAAAAGTTCCCTTATTAGTCTCAACAAAAAGTTGAGATCCCTCATCAAAACCTCCAAAGCCAGCTATGAAGGCAGAATTGCAGCAGACACTAAAAACAACCACAAAGCCTTCTATAGTTATATCAAGAATCTCCATGGCAATACCCAGATTGGCTCTGAGTTACTGCACAATGGTATGTCCTATACTGAACCAACAGATATTACCAACATACTGGCCAACAGATTCAGTGCCACTTTATCCCCCCCAAGGACCAATCACAATACCAGAAGAATGCCAAGCACCCAGCATTACTGCAGTACAGGTTAAAGCTGCATTGTCCAAGGCCAAGAATACAGCTTCCATGGGACCTGACAATATCCCTGGCTGTGTTCTACATGAATTAATAAAGTGAACTGGCACCACATCTGTGTGCCCTGTTCACTCACAGCCTCACCTCAGGCTTTGTCCCTACCGAATGGCACACTGCTACAGTCATCCCTCTCCGTAAAGAAGGAGCGAGTACAGACCCTGGAAACTATCGCCCCATTAGCCTGACAAGTCTGATATGTAAGACTATGGAGCGCATCATCATGGACCTAATTAACAAAGATGCATGGAATCTCCAAACTCTAGATCCCACACAGTTTGGTTTTGTGAAAGGTAGATCATGCCTGCTCAACCTGGTTGACTTCTTTGAGTCAGTCAACAGTGCTGTGGATGAAGGTAAGGCAGTTCATACAGCCTACCTCGATCTGGCCAAGGCCTTTGATACCATTCCTCACTCAGAAATTATTGATAAACTCACCAAACTAAGCATCCACCCCTATATCGTTATGTGGGTTGCAAATTGGCTCACAGATAGAACCCACAGTGTGAAAGTAGTGGACTCCAAGTCAGACTGCTGATCAGTCATGAGTGGAGTCCCACAGGGATTGGTCCTGGGTCCTCTCCTGTTTGGCATCTACTTCTCAGAAGTCCAAGTCAGCACAGAGGGACTCTGGCTGACCAAGTTCGCAGATGACTGCAAGCTGCGAGCCATTATTAACTCCCCAAGTGATGCAGACATCCTACAGAAAGGCCTTACTGAAACCAATGACTGGTGTCGAAACTACGGCCTTAAGCTAAATACCAAAAAATGTATCATCATCCCCTTTGGGAAAAACTCAGTTCCCACTAATTACCACATCGATGGGAGCCCACTGAACAGTGAAGGCATTATAAGAGATCTGCGGACACAGGTTGACAGCAACCTCTCCTTTGACCACCACATTGTCACTGTGGTCAGAAAATCATTCTATGCGGCACAGTTTTGCATCCAGGAAGAAAGAGGTCATCATTTCTCTCTACTCTTCCCTCATTAGACCAGTCATAGAGTATAATGCCCCATTTGGCATGTACCTCACTAGACACTTACAGTAACTGGAGAGGCCACAAAAGTACCTCACAAAGAGGATCCTAGGTCTTAAATACATGTCCTACATGGACAGACTCAAAAAACTCCAGCTATTCTCTGTCTCATATTGTCTACTAAGAGGCAATCTCTGCTTGACTTACAAAGCCATGTCTGACCCAGCTCTGTTAGAAATGCTACATCTAAAGAAATCCAAATCCATCCACACCACATGCTCCAGAGACCTCAACCTCATTACCACAATTAACAGAGCATACTGGAGGTACAGGTTCATAACCCAGAGACTGCCCATGCTCTTGAATAGACTTCCCATACATATCAAGCAGAGCACCTCACTGACCCTGTTCAAGAGAAATCTTGATGAGTGGATGGGAAATAGAAAGTTCACCCCGGGGTTCACTCCAGTGGCTCTAACTGATGGAGGCACTGGGATCTAACGTCGGATGGCACAATGCTAGGGCACTTCTATGGGCTAAGCTTGTAAAGGCTCCAGGGCCATTAGCCTAGTACACACCTATGAACTGGTGTTTATGCTTACTGTATGCTTGTGCAACTGTCCAGTTACTTCCTGATTCCATGTCATTCAGCCCCGCCTTCTGATGGTGCATTAGAGGGGAGAAACAGTTCTGTAGTGGACTGGCATGTTTTCTATAGTGTGCTGTTGATTTTATTAGAAAGTAACCAGAATGCAGCAGAATCAGTTACTCAGACAATGAATCAATAAATAAGCACAACTATATTCAAGTGAAAGGTAACAAAAAGTAAGCTGGAACAGGATAAGGCTCTTAGTAATGTGTATAATAAAACAGATGTAAAACTAATAAATCGTTGTCTACCAATGGATTTTAGGGAGATAACTGTCAAAGTGTAAATCACTTCAATGACAGAACTACTGTATAATGCATTTGTATGTTATACCACAAGGAATTAATACTGAAAAGAAAACATTTGGAATAATATGCTTGTCTGTGATAATGTACTAGAGTGATCATTCCATAATTGACAATTGTTTACTACAGTATGATAGAGAGTGAGTTATTATACTGAAGTGTCTAACAATTTCTAAATTTGTTAATTCCACAGAGAAGCAGTTCATCTCGGCTTTCCCTTATTTTGCCTCATAGGTTTGCCCTCTCCCTTGTAAAGGTTTTGAATTTGTTTAATTGCCGAGAATCGCAGTCAGTCATGCTTCCTTTTATTCAGAAAATATATATTGATCTATTAACTTTTTAAGTGAATTAGAAACATATTTGAAAAGTGTCCCTGATTTGATCCTTTGTCCTCCCATTGTTTTTGGATTTATCCAGAATTCTTAATCAAAGAAGTTGAGAGGTATGCTGCTGTCTTGTTCAGCAGTACTAAATGTTTTACCAATTTTCAAAGCGGGTTTCTCTTTCTTTCCTTCTTTCTTTCTTTTTGTGTGTATCTGGTATTCTGGACACATCGAGAATGCATGTGATTCACACATCCATAGTTTTCTCCCTAAAAGTGATCAAACATTCCACTGATAAGACAACCATTTATTAGTTTTATCCATGTCTTATTACACTGTTTGCCAAGCACTATACGCCTTACTAAGAACCTTATCCTGTTCCATCTTACTTATGTTACCTTTCACTTGAATATTGTGTGTTTATTGAGTTATTGTCTGACTAAGTAACTGATTTTACTACATTCTGGTTACTTTATAATAAAATCTGCTGCAAACTACAGAAAACATGCCAACCCACTGCAGAACAGTTTCTCTCCTCTAATGCACCATTGGAAGGCAGGGCTGGTTGACATGGAAACAGGAAGTAATTGGACGGTTGGTCAGCATACAGTAAACAGAAACACCAGTTTATTAAACTTAATGTATATAGATCAACTAAAGTAAAAACTACAAATTTTAGAATAGTAAAGTCAACTTTCAAGGGTATACTTATAACAAAAATAAATGGTAAAAACAAACTTTGCATTTGATCTTTAAGCTTCAAGACTGTTTCAGCTTCTTGTATAAATGTACAATAGCCTATTCATCAGAGTTCATGTTTCTACTATCTCAACTTGTATACCATCTTTTCCACAGACTGTAAATTTCAGTTGTATACGAAAGATGCTGCAGTAACCTTAGCTATGTGGGTAGATTACCCAAGCTTACTACATTTGAGAAGTGGAAGGTGAAGAGTCCAGGAGCCCTTGGAGAGAATGGTCCTAGCAAAGCCTGACCTGGTCTTAGAAAAGGAATCAAGCTTATAGTACTTTGTAAAAAATATGTACAGAGGACCAAGTAGCAGTTTCTATAATACTTCTAGAATCTAGCCTTTTTCCTAAAAGCCATAGATGCAGCCAAGGCCCTGGTGTAGCAGGTCTTGACACTGCCTGGATCAGTTTTGTTTTGGTGAGTATAACAAAGGTTAATAGCATTAAACAACCATTTGGAAATAGTCTGTTTTGACACATATTGTCCGTTCTCCTTACCTTCTCAAGATATAAACAATTGATCCGAAGATTAAAAAGATTCAGTTCAGTAAAGATAGCACCCAAGTTGTCTGTGGACATCCAAGGAATGGAGTATACTTTCTCCCTCCGTTTTATGTTCAGAAAAGAAAATGGGGAGATGGAGAGTTTGGCTTAAAGTAAACTCTGATACCACTTTAGGCATAAATGATTAGTTTCCAAAAAAAACCCTGTCCCTGTGGAAAATTAGATAGGGTTGACTTAACATAATAGCTAGTAACTCAGGTAGTCTTCTTGTAGAGGTCAGAGCAATCAGTAAAACTGTTTTCTATGCTAAGAACCTCAAGTCAGCCAGGTTAACTGTTTGAAATGGAACAAGTATTATCTTCTCTAAAACAAAATGAAGTTCCCAAGGAGAGGCTAACGGTTAACTTGGAGGCCTCTTTTGCAAGACCCCTTTCAAAAACATTTTGTCATGAAACTGATTTGAAATATGAGGCTCAATGGGTTGACATGCTGAGATGGCCAATAAATGAATCTTTATAGAGAGTAAGAAAGTCCACAGGATAGCAATTCACACAAATATTGTAACGCCAGAGAACAACTAGACCTGAATGGATGCTGGTTATGTTGTTGGCACCGACTGGAAAACCTTTTCCATTTGCTAATATATGATTTTTTAGTAGAAGACTTTCTTTCCTATGTTCGTACCTGCTGCACATCCTCAGTAAATAGGTGCATAAAAAGAATTAAGACCCTATCATCCAGACACTCAACTGAAGTTAATTGATGTCAGGGTGCATCAGTCACCACTGTTCTTGTGTGAGTAAATCCATTCTGTGAGGAAGCTTGTGGTAATTGCCCTTGACCATTTCCAGGAGAAGAGAGAACTGTGGATTCCTGGGCCTGAAGGGAGTCACTACAACAATCTTAGGGGATTCCTTCTGAATCTTCAGAAGTATCCGAGATATTAGTGAAAGGGTGAAAAAGCATACAGGATCATTCTTGTCTAGGGAAAAGAAAAGGTGTCTGTCTTCCACGACTTATTGCTTGGAGTCCTGGAACAGAATCTTGCCAGTTTATTATTCAGAGAGAAGGCAAAGAGGTCTACTTGAGGAGCTCCCCACAGAGGGATGGAATATTGGAAGACTCCTCGATATTTTTTTCCATTCATGAGGGTCTGTCTTGGTCCTGCTTAGCTTGTCAGCCATATAATTTTTGCTCTGACAGAATGTAGGGTGCTTATAGAGTGAAATTATGCTGTGAAGTTATTTCCCAAGCTAACATGGCTAGTCTACTAAGTAGGGTACATCAAGGCCCTCTCCCAGTTTATTGATGTACCACATGACTGTGGTATTGTCTGTAGCAACTTGAAAAGTTCCTGGGGACCAAGGATGACTCAGAGAGTTGAGTGCCTTAGTCAGGGCAAACATCTCTTTGATATTTTTGTGCTTGTGCCTGTCCTTGGTTCCCACACACCCTGCACTTTTATCCCTCCTGAAACTATTCCCCAAACAATGTCTGTGGTGCCTGTGGTGACTAACTCATTTGGAACAGGGAAGGAGAAGGGGAAACTTGGATTTAAGGATATCTGTTGTCTCCACCAAATGATTTGTCTTCTGACAAGCTCCAGCATTGGGATTTGAAAAGACAAAGGGCTTTGCTGCTGGAATCAGAGACTTCAGATACTACTGTACCTTTCTCATGTGGAGTCTTGCCAGTGGTGTCACTGAGAATCACAGAAGACATAAGACCCAAATTCCTGAGATACTCCAACACAGTGCCAGACATTTGAGTGGAAAACAATAGAAATAGATCTATTTTCCTGTGAAAGAAAAACTCTTTGAACTGATGTGGCTAGCTTGACATCCCAGTAAAACAATCCTGTGTGAGGAATCAAGAAAGGCTTTTGAATGTTCTGTTGGAACTCCAGCTTGTGTTCGAGATCACTCACCCAAGACAGAAATTCCTGATACTTTGATAAAGACTCTGCAAAGATAAGTAAATTGTCTAAATATGGAAAAATGTGGATACCCTCTAGTCTACAATGAGCTAAAACTGAAGATGGACAGTTTGTGAACTCTCTCGGTGCAGTGGATAGTCCAGATCATAAGGCAGAGATCTGATTATGTAATCCAGGCACATAAAACCTTAAGAAACATCTGATGTCTGGATGAATAGGGATGTAATGATAAGCATCTTTTAAGTGACATCATTTTGAATTTGGGCACTATGAGAAATAGGTTTAGGAAAGAAAGATCCAGAACCAAGTACACTCCCTCTTTGGCACTGAAAACATCCTTGAATTAAAAAAACCCTTCTCCACCTAGGAAGAAGGAACTAGGTCTATCACTCCTTGTGACAGTATGTGATGGAGAACCAGAGGAAACAAAAGAGTCTGATGTGGAGGATGAGGAATTATCCCCTTGAAAGGAGGAATTTCCTCTTACTGCCATCTGTAACCTTGAAGAATGATCTTCAGAACCCATTTGTCTGAAACTATTTGTTGCCAAAGACAAAGATATAGATACAAGCATTCTGTAAGAAAAAGAGGCTAGGGTGGGAGAGGGTCACAAGGTCTCTTGAATAGTCATTCAGACTTGTTGGACTGTCCTTGGTATTGGGAGGTTCGAGGCTTCTTTTTGGAACTCCCTTGCCATTTCTTCTTAAACATCTCTTTACCTATATTTTGTTGAAACTGTTTTCCTGCCTCTTGCCAAAATTGGATGAAGAGTTAGAAAATCCCTCAGAAAATTTGGAAAAGGAGGGCTGAAAAATCTTGGAGATTCCCTTGATCAGCTTACCCCTTCTGTCACACTTTTTGATGATCTGTGCTGCAGGGAGGCCAAAAACTAAATCTCTGTCTGAAGGGGAATTTAAAATCTCATTTTAACATCACCTGGGAGATTCTAAGAATGCAGCCAAAAGGGAAATTATCTGCCCAACAAAGGAACAGCACCAAGCTGACCATCAATCCTCAGAAGCCTTAGAGAAGTGTACTCTTCAGTGGCAGTAAAGCTTGAAGGGCTTGGCACCCAAACTTGTCTTTTAGTCATCTCAGCTCGAGCTACCTGACAATTTGGGCATGTGGAAGGTGCCCTGAAGCTTTGGAAGCTAGCCAGTTGTTATATCCTTGGCAGGATATAACCCATATAGATAAGATTACAGCAGCAGTGATCAATATTATGAACATCTAACTATGAAGTTAAGATTTTTCTGAAAGGCATTTTGCATTTGATATCTCTAAGAGGAATAGTATCTCCTCTTTACGACTCAATTTTTACATTAGAAGATTTGATTTTTGATACTATATGAAATAAAACAAAACACCTTTTCTTAATAGCATTTACTTTTGCCTTAAGCTTTTAGAATAACCTACATTAATGTGTAAAGCCACTTAACATTTGTTTCACTCTTAAGAGAATTTCCCTAAAGACTAATCCTTCCTTTATGTCACAGTGGTGTTTGGTATTTCTCTCAGTCCAGCTGTCTGTATTCTTTACTCAGATATGAGAGGCTAGATGGGGGGATACTAACATATTCAGGATTTTTCATATGTAGCTGTGATGCTATATCAGAAGGACTCAGAACATCAAGAGACGAGATGAACCTTTTGCTTTTTTGTTTCATTCGTCAGAAGGAAACAATACACATCAGTTACAAAACAAGTCTTGTTTAATTGTTTTAATATATTTCATCACTGTCTTCTGTGATAAATACAATACAACAGTAGAGTCTGAAGGCACATCCAGCTAGAGCTGCAGCAATATCAGAGACATATTTTGTAAGAGTTTCAAGTCAAAATATATTAGAAGCTACCATTTGGATCAATGTCCATGCATTTGCTGTGTTATAAACTAATATTTAAACCTAGAGATAGCACACATCTTGGCCCAGCAATATCACAGAGGCATACCTTTCCAGAATTTTGCAGAATGTCCAGATTTTTGCCTCATATTTTGGTATGTTAATCATAAAATGTGTGTTTTTTTCTGGCAACCATTAAAGACAGAAGAAACTAAATAATGACAGACATTTGAGTTTCAGACTTCATATTATTCAGAAAATACCTGCTAATGCAAAACCTGTTATTCTATTACCTTTCTAAATTTAAAAGAACAAGATTTAAACGCGTTCACTAATTTTGGGCCTTAGCCACCATACCTCTATCATTTTTGGCTTTGTCCAAATTTATTGTGCTAAGGTTGAGAGGTATATATGGGGGATCCTATAACTGTCCAGCACCCTGTAATTTCCAGTACTGATTTGCACTCTGTTAAAGTGACCCCTACAAGTGAAAAAATATTTTTTGTAAGGACACTTGAGAGGTTACTGTAGCTCTAAAGGTACCTACCTACTGTCCCCCTGTTATTGCTGTGGTTATGGTTTACTTTGGTAGTATGGTTATTACTTTGTACAAACTTTTTGGATATATAATACAGAAGTTGTAGTTCATAAAACTTTGCTCACAACCTTTTTTGCCCTGCATTGTTATAGCCCTTGAAAACTATTTCTGACCAGAGTTTTGAGTTCTCAATAGTCAGGTGTCACTACCAATGTAAGACTGAATCCAGCATTAGCTTGTACACACTTTCTCTTTAAAAAAAATGTTTGGATAATGCAACATTGCTGTTGAGTAAACCCATAAGTTATGCTTTCATTGGAGGTTCACTGTAATAGTGCGTGTCTTAACACGATGCTACTTTTCTTCTCTTAAGGATCACAATCTACCTGGAGACATAGTTTAAGGTGCCATCTCAGAGAATCTAGCTTTCATATGTACTGTGGGATTCAGCTGTATCAGCATGGTTTGTCAGTTCAAAGATAGTCAAATACAAGGTTGCCCATGAGAAAGTCTTAGCTGTTGGACAGACTGCAGATCCAGGTCTTAAACTCCTTGAAAGAACTAGTATCTGTTCTACCTATACTGACAGAAATTTGCTTGGTGAGCAAAACCAGCCAATCTTTCTATGGGAATGTCATTTTTTTAGAAATATTGTCTCGTATCTTATCACCAAATGAATCATACCTTACAAGATAAGTCGATATGATGTGTTTTGCTGTGCCTACCAAAGACTGGTGGGCAGAGATTCTTAGGCTAGATTTCATTACTACTGTAGCATCCCCTTAAAAAGCTTATACTACACATGGTCCTGCTGTGCATTTACCAGTGAAAAATCTAGGGCATTGGACAGGTTTAAGAAGGGAGTTTTAAGCATTCTCCATGTTCATTTTGAAGGCAATGAAGTACTTGTCACAAATGCTATGTTTCCAGCAAGATTGGCTGACACAAATTAGTCATTCACTTATTGGTTTGACTGATGGAGAAATGAAGTATAAGTTATATTCTCAGATGGCCACACAAATGATCCACAATTTTGTAGATGGTGCAGTGAGAGCAGGCAGCACAAGCAGGCATGAAGTGTTAACCTGTCCACACTGCTCTCTCCGCAGTACTAACTGTAGTCAGAGCATGGGGAATGGCCAACACTTCAAGCCTGGTTGTGCCTTATGAACTTTGCAGTGGATATTAAGTCAGTCTTCCTTAATTCTTCTTTTGACTTTTTTGGCCCTTCAGTCAGAAATCACATGGAAAGTATGGGAAGGAGGGAAAAGAGCCTCGTGGCTGTTGGCATGAATTTGCCTCCTCTGCATATATTCTATAGAGTACAGAGGAGCCCATGCAGCTTTAGTTTTGCTGTGGCCAGAAGCAGTGAAATAATTGTGGATATGGGGAAACTTACATGGCTATGGCAGTTTCCATAGTGGTCACCAGTCAAGAAGCAGTAATAATCAGCAGCAGTAGGGATACTGCAGTCCTTCTTCAGGATGTAGCAGTCTAATCCATGAGACCTTCCCAACTGTCTTGTGTTAGAGGTATTTGGGGGGTTGTCTGTCCCCCCCCCCCCCACTTGGATGCATAACTGACCATCATACAAGACATACAAATCAGGATAATAATACTCAGAGATTTCATGATTCCCTTCCATATCTCTCCCTATGCAGAATTTCATCCCTTGACAGTTGTCTTATTCTATTGGAAGAGTGCATCAAGAAAATAGGTGTTAAACCTCATACAGAAATGCACCATCCAAGAGGTATTACCAAATGAGAAAGTATCTGTTTTTACTATAAGTTCTTTTTAGTCCTCCACCCCCCCCCCCACACACAAAAAAAACAAAGACCTCCAACCTATTGTCCGTCTGAGTAGCCTAAACAGTTTTATCCACAAAGAGTAATATCACATGGTCATGTTGTAATCTTTCCTTTCCTGTCTGTCAGAAGGAGACAGGGTGTGCAGTTTGGACCACGAGGATGCATTCCCCCACATAAAGATTACCAGTGATTCCAAGAGGTTTCTACATTTCAGGGTAGGAGCCAGTCCTAATTAGTTATTGTTGCTTCCTTTTGGTCTCATATCAGCACCAGAATATTCTTTTATATTTGCTGCAAAGCAGACACTGCAAGGGGTGAAGTTGCAGTATTGCTTTTATGACTGTATTCTAGCTGTTGCAACATGAAACTGTCTAATCTTTACAAATGAGCCCTTTCTTAGTGTCTCCCAGTCTTTGGGAATCATAGTGAATATTTCTAAGCCACAGATGGAGCCCTGTCTGTCACTCACATAAACTGGATGCACTGTGTGCACTGTATTGAGCACTTTTCCCTCAATCAGGATCCTCCCTTTACAGAACAAGGAGAATTAGATAATTCGGCCTAACTCAGTCCCTTCTTCAAAGTGCCCAATAGCCTTGGGTCTCATGGTAATGACTATTTATATGGTTCCCAATGCCAGATATGACATGATAATTCTTCAGCAGTTGACCATAAGGGTTTAGTGGTGTTATTTGGTGGAATTCATGATACAGCTCATAAAGGTTTTTGAGATTTGCAAATTTCATTTGAAATGATGACTGTAAACACCAAACCTGACTTTTGGAAGTTCCTTCCTAGTACTCAACCCTGCCCTAGAGCGGGGATCATTATCAAGGGAAAACATTTCAAGGACTATGATCACAGGTGGAGACCAATCTGAACATAATCATTTTACAGATGACCATGACTTTACAAGCCTTTCAGAACTTACTGCCTCAAGATGTTAGTGTCATCCATGCCAACAACATGGCAATGGTGGTTTGGTGTATCCTCAAGCACGGAGATGCTCACTACTTTCACCCTGATAAAAAATGTGAGAATATGGAAATTGTCTATGTTGCATACCATTTTGTTAAAGCTAACAACATCCCAGAGGTGGTCAGTTATTTAGCAAACAAGCTCATTCACTGTTTACTGATGCCACACAAGTGGTCCATCTATCTATCAATAGCACAAAAAAAACATTTTTTTGCTGGGAGAAGCCTTGCTGTAACATGTTTGCATTTCTGATGAATGCCAAATACAGCACCTCCCCCCTCCTTCCTCATGGAAAGTGCCGCAGGGATGCAGTCATTCATAAATGGCCCCAAGCACTCCTTTATGTTTTCCCCTAATTTCTCCTTCTTCTGAAATTCATTCAGAAAGACCGAGCAACTCCAGAGTCATTTTCTTATTCTCTTATTGACCTTGACATATTTGGTTCCTATTAATCTGGTCTCGTCTTCTGTTGAGGGCTGTACATCTGTGGCCATTCAGAGCCCTGCTTACTCATCTGTCTGGCAATTCTCACCCAGAACTTCATTCCCTTTGTTGTCTAATGACATGGTTACTCCAATCCCAATAATAACCAGGGAAGCTTCATAACCTGACAGAGTGGTCCAAATCTTCTCTTCTGCCCAGAGGCCCATACTAGAAAAACATACAAAAGCAAATGGAGGTGTCTTTCTGTATGGGCTACTGCCAATGTTTTGCTCTTTTCAATTTTCTAGTACAAGCTATATTAGTCTAAGACAAATCTTCAACACCAGATTAAGCTATTCTTCCAGATTAAGCTTTTCATCAGAGTGCTAGCTCATCACCTCTGGCTTCCTTGAAAGTTTGTAATATCTTTCTCAAAGGTATCTTTGTTATCTGTCCTCCTTTCAAGAATTCTGTCCCTTACTGGGACATATACTTCATAGGTTGGTACTAGGCTATCGGCCCTAGGGCCTATACAAGCTTAGCCATAACAATTCCCTGGATATTTCTTCCCACAATATTTACTTCCCTGGACCCCTGTCTAGCAGGGCGACGTACGTGATCCCCGGGGTGAGTTTCCTATCTCCCATCCAATCGTCAAGGAGGCGCTCTGCTTGACATGTATGGCCAGTCTATTCCAGAGTATGGGGAGTCTCTGGGTCAGGAACCTATTCCTCCAGCATGTTTTGTTCATTGTGATGATGAGGTTTAGATCCCTGGAGCGTGTGGCTCTGAGGGATTGGGATTTCTTTAAGTGGAGCATGCCCAAAAGCTCAGGGTTTGACATGGCCTTGTATGTTAAGCAGAGATTGCTTCTGAGTAGAAGATATGCCACAGAGTATAGCTGGAGTTATTTTAGACAGTCAGCATAGGGCATCTGGTTTAGGCCAGTGATTCTTTAAGTGAGGTATTTCTGCGGCCTTTCCAACTGTTGCCGGTGTCTTGAGGTACATACCAAATGGGGTGTTGTACTCTATAATGGGTCTAATGAGGGATGAGTACAGTGGGACAATGACCTCCTTTTTTTTGGATGAAAAGCCCTTAGTGATGAGGAGTGCCACATAGAAGGATTTCCTGACTGTTGTGGTGATGTCCACCTGTGTCCCTAAGTCTCTCATCACACTTTCAGTGTTTAATGTACTGCCACCTATGTGGTAATTCATAGGTACATGTTTTTTCCCAAAGGGGATAACTGTACATTTCTTGGCATTAAACTTGAGCCCATGGCTCTGGCACCAAGCATCTATTTCTGTAAGGCCCTTTTGTAGAATAACCACATCATTTGGAGATTCAATAATGGCTCCCAGTTTGCAGTCATCTGCGAACTTTGTTAGCCAAAGTCCCTTAGTGTTAGCCTGTACTTCAGAGAAGTAGATGCCAAACAAGAATGGTCACAGGACCTGAACCCTGAGGTACTTTACTTGTCACTTGTCTGGAGCTGGATTTGGAGTTGGCTACTTTTACAGTCTGGGTTCTGTCAGTAAGCCAGTTGGCAACTCATTGAGTGATGTAGGGATTTATGCCCTGCTTAGTAAGTTTATCTATGATTCCAGAGTGGGGGGTGGTGTCGAAGGCCTTGACAAGGTCCAGATAGGCTGTGTGGGCTGCCTTACCCTCGTCCACAGCTCTGGAGATTAATTCGAAGAAGTCAATCAGGTTCAAGAGACAAGATCGGCCCTTCATGAACCCAACTGGGTGGGGTCCAGTGTTTTGAAGGTTGCCAATATATTTGTTTATAAGTTCCATGATAATGCGTTCCATGCCCTTGCAGATCAGGCTCGTCAGACTGATGGGACGGTAGTTCCTGGGATCCAAGGTGGATCCCCCGTTGTGGAATGGGATAACTGTAGCTTTGCTCCATTCAGTGGGCACAAAGCCTGAGGTGAGGCTATGATTAAACATGACATTTAGGTGAGGTGCCAGTTCATTTTGTAGTTCATGTAGTACACAGCCTGGGATGTCATCTGGTCCCATGGATACTGTACTCTTAGTTTTGGAGAGTGCATTTTCTACCTGTGTGGCCGTGATTACCGGAATTTGGCAATCTTTTGGTATTGAGATGGGCCCTTTAGGGGGTGAGAGGGGGGTGAAGTTGGCACTAAATCGAGCTGCCAGGATATTGGCAATATCCTTGGGATCAGTATATTTAATGCCATTCTGTTGTAGCTCAGAGCAAATCTGAGCATTGCCATTTAGATTTTTGACATAACTATAGAATACCTTGTGGTTATCTTTGGAATCTTTAGCAATTTTATATACGTAACTAGCTTTTGAGGATTTTATGAGGGATCTCAGCTTCTTACTGAGGCTGGTAAGGGAGTTTTTTGCATCCTGGGATTTTCCTCTTTTCTGCAACAGTTTCTTCCTTCTGTTGTATAGTTTTTTTTATGGCAGGGGGCCACCAGATTGGCTTTCTTTTTTTGGAGGAGAGCATCTTGGTTCTATTTGGGATGGCCCAATTCATGCACAAGTGGATGTGCTCGTACAGTGCCTTAGTGTAGGATTCAGCAGTCGAACTTTCAGATCCCATCTGCATGGCTGCCATGAAGTGTGTCACTTCTGACTTGAGTAGCATGAAGTTGGCTTTGGAGAAGTTTTTTACGGCAGTTTCCTTACTGGGGGTTGGGGTGGGATATGGATGTCAAGGGTGATTTGCTTATGGTCACACCTGACCAATGAGGGAGTGACCACTAGTGTGGAGCATCTGTCTTGCATGTTGGTAATGACCAGGTCTAGGATATTGGAGCCCCTGGTTGGAGAATGGATTAGTTGATCCAGGGCATTGGAATTTATGAATTCCAAGAACCATTGGGAAAAGGTGTTGGTACCCAAGTAGTTTTCCCAGTTAATGGCAGCGTAGTTGAAATCACCTAGTATTAGGGTGTTTGGTTGTATCTTAATATTTTCCAATATGTTTAGAAATGTGTAGTGAGAATCTTGGGGCATGGTGGGGGATCTGTAGCAAGCTACAGTTTGGATTGCAGTCTTAACCTAGTGTTAGTTGCACCCGGAGAATTTCAGATGAATTGTGTTGGGCAACTAGCCTGGAGGTGTGAATATCCTTGGTGAATATGGACACTCCTCCGCCTTTAGTGTTTTGGTCTTGGTTTGGTGTGCTGAAAAGTGTGGTAAGAGTTATAGCCTGGTATTGCAGGGGTGCTCTCTGGACCCTTGAACCAGGTCTCAGTTACTGCACAGTTACGATGTTCTCCATTTTTAGGAGTGCCTCGAGAGAGTGCATTTTGAGGTTTAGACTTCTAGTATTACCTTCAGATTTTGCATGCTTGTATCTGTTACGGTGGTGGTCTTGTCCTTTGAACCTTGCCTAAAAAAGGCACTATAGGGGTGGCAAAAGCTTTAGCCAGTAACCGGAATCCCAGGGATGACAGGTGCAGACCATCTCTAACAAAGCATCGTGGTTTGTTGATCATGTCTTCCCAGGCAGACAGATACTGGATCCCTTTGAATGACACCAGAAGCTTAGCCAATTGTTGAAGTCAATCATTTTGTCCTTATACTGTGGTATCATTCTGGGTGAAGGTAGGATGCTACTCAGGGCTAGGGTCATACCTGCCTGGGCTACATAATCCGAAAGCTCTTCCATGTCTCTTTTCATGTAGTCCAGGGAGGTACATCTCAAGTCATTCAGTCCAACGTGGACAATGACAGAGTCATATTTGTACTTGTTGTGAAGTGACTTGAGTGCATGCATTATGTGGTGGATCCTGGCACCTGACAGGCAGCTGACTGTAATTTTCTCCTTGTTCAGCCTGGTGAGTGGGACATCAGTGTGCCTGACTATAGAGTCACCTATGACTAAAGTGTTGGGTACATTGTCTTAGGGGCTGTTGTTGGGTGGCACACTGGTGTTGTGAGCTATGTGTCACTTTCGTTGTGACAGGTGTTTGTGTTTCAGCTTCGGAAGTCCTTGTCACTTGGGCAGGTTAATGTTAAGGGCCTCCACATATGTGGGTTTAGTGTTGCTATGTGTGGGTGTTGATGATGTGGGTTTTGAAGGGCTATGTGTTGCTTGAGGTGTAGTGTAGGTGTTAACCTTCTCCTCTTGACTGTCTAGCAAAATCTTGGCTGGAGAGAGCTTTGCTTCCAGTTTGGCTATGTAAGTGCATCTCTCGCAGGTTGTAGTGTTGGGTGGTAGGAGGAGAGGGTCGTCTGTGTACATGAGGCAGTTGCCGCATTGCTCCGTATGCCCAGATTCACCAGGTGTGCAGGAGAAATCCCTTGGACATGCCTGTTTAGGTGCTTTTTTTGTAAAATACAAGAGCTGTTTTCCCTTATCCTTGCAAGGTACTTTGCAATTATAAGCTGTTTAGTGCCTACGATTAATTTCTCCTTATTAACAAGGAGAGTTGAGTGCTTGTATAGGTTTCAGGCTTCCTAGTGCTTTCCAGCAGGTTCTAGAGCAAGTGCTAGTCACAGGGGTTCAGATTTTAGTGCTACTACTAAGAAGCCAGCTAGTTCTAAGGGAAAATTTGAAGAACAGACTTTCTGGCACCTGGAATAGTTTAACCGTAGCCCTGAGGTGCTGCACGATGTGAAAAATGCGCAAACACACACGTTTTTAAGCCAGAAAGTTGAAATGGATAGAAATCAGCCCAAAACAGCTAATCAAATTACAATTTCAGAGCTGGCAACCACACCTCTAGTGTTAGATAGGCAGTACAATGCTCACAACTCCCACTGGTAAACAGTAGGACTTCCCTCTACCACAGAAAGGTCTGGATAGCTCTGAACACAGAAAATAAAGTCCTGAGACAAGCAAAGCCTGGGATCTGGGCAATACTGGCTAGGAAAGGTGGGAAACGAGCAAACAAGATAGATAGATAGTATTTTTTCTGGTTAAAACAGGCTAAACAATGCAATAATACAGTAAATAAACACAGAAAAGACTAATACACTTGAGTGTGTAGTCCTAAACAGTAAATGCAATTAAAACTCTACAAAATTAGCAATTTAAAACTTTTTAAATGAAGCAAGGCAAGTGCACAACTGAAAAACGATTTAAGAGGCAGTAATACAGTAGAATAAGTAGCTAGTCTACATATACAGAGAAGTCTGTATATACAGAAAAGTAGCTAAAACACACTTAAACAATTCAGATGCAGTGCAACCTAGAGCACTTGACTTGTAGCAATATTAAGGCAAATACAGTTTTAATAAATGCTCTAAAATATACTCTATATTTCTAAATTGTTTGAGAAGCACAGTTAGAACACAAGGAGATTCAGGCAATATTTTTTTTAAGAAAGGAGGAACAGAAGGCATTCTCAGATGTTCTCTCTGTATTAGGTAGAATGAGCTAATAACACTAGACTGGGAGGAGTGTCCCAGATCATATTTACAGTAGGGGCGGGCAACTGCAAAGCCACCAAATATAACAGCAAGACACCAACAGAGAGGGAGGGTGGGGACCAATACTAAAGCTATTAGCCTACACTCTTTTAGACAGTAAACAGTACAGAAATATTTGTGACAGCAGTGAGCCACAAAATGAAAGTTTTTAAACAGATAAAGGCGCAAGGAGACTACAGAATGCTTTTAACTGCAGACAAATCAGTTACCCAAGCAGATTAGTTAATAGCAATAAAATACAGTTCAAAGTATGCAGCAGGCAATAAAAAGTGCTATATATAAATTGCTAGAAGCAATAACCAGTATAAATAAGCTAAATAAACAGGATACTTATCTCAGATCAGCGTTGTAGTCATTGCCCCTCTTCCACTCTGCTCAGTGTGTATAGACAGAAATCCTCTCAAAGTTAGGGCTTAAATACCAGAAGATACAACCTTAGACAACTTTAAAAAAAAAAAAGCACAAAAGAACCAGCCCCCACTAGCCAGCAGCCAATCAACACAATCTTGCCACGAAGGTAAAGAAAGGCTTCTGCTAATTCAAGATAGCCTAGCCATGTGCTCAAATCAATCACTGCAAAAACAAACAGGCCCAGCCTAGGAAATCTGAACTGGGACAATACTAAAGCTATTAGCATACTCTCTTTTAGACAGTAAACACTACAGAAATCGTTATGACAGCAGTGAGCCACAAAATGAAAGTTTTTAAACAGATAAAGGAGGAAGGAGATTCTACAGAATGCTTTTAACTGCAAACAAATCAGTTACCTGTGCAGATTAGTTAATAGCAATAAAATACAGTAAAAAGTATATAGCAGGCAATAAAAAATGCTATATATAAATTGCTAGAAGCAGTAACCAGTATAAAAAAACAGGATACTTATCTCAGATCAGAGTTGTAGTCAATGCCCCTCCTCCACTCTGCTCAGTGTGTATAGACAGAAATCCTCTCAAAGTTAGTGCTTAAAAGAAATTGACTCTTCTAACTTTTGAACCAGCTGCTAAGGCAGAATTGAAATATATTTCTTGAAAAATCATTTTAGTGGCAGCTGTTACTTCTGCCAGAAGAATTTCTGAATTACAAGCTCTTTTTGTCAGTTCACCTTAATTGATTTCCCTTTCCCAATGCCTCAGAGTAGGTATGATCAAGATATTTTTTTGTCTTCAATCTACCTTAGCACAGTGTAACAAAGATTTGGAGAGGAAGCTTATTGGCAGAACATTATGGGTAAGGGGGGTGAGTAACTTGAGAAAGTTTTTCACATGCTGAGCTGGCAAACAGCATATGGCTTTAGCCCTTTTAGTTGATGAGGATGGCTCAGCTTATCTGCATCTAATGTTGTGGTAAGTGTAACATTTTCACATTACTTCTGCATTTAGATAGGGGTAGTTTATTCATTTGAATGTGTTTTGCGTTTTGTCCGTGTAACTTCCTTTGAAGGTTGTTTTATGCTGAGACACTTGGAGTTTTGCAATAAACTTTTGTTTTTGGCCCTGCTGGCATTATTTGGATGTTTTTTTTCAACTGTTTCTCTACTTTTTTTTTTATTGAGTCCTGGATCTACTGCCATGAATTTTTTTCCAGGCCTTACAAGGTTACTGACTGAAAGTAAACGTGAGCTGAACAATCCTAAAGCCACAAGTTCTGCAGTTAAAACAAACAACAAAATTTACTTTTTGGATAATTTGAAAAGTGAAAGAATAAATCATAATGTAGATATTTTCAAGTCTCTTAATTCAGCAAGCCAAGTCATTAATATTGAATTACAAATGGAAGTAAACAGTTTGAGAAATTATGTTTTTCAGAGCAAACTGCATGTTATAGCATAACAACATTAAGAAAATATATTGAAATTAATATCACATCAAGAGGTTTACGAGCATTTAAATCACCTTTCTTGTTTAATGAAGATGACAGATTTGAGGCAGAATGTAAAGCAAGGTATATACAGACTGTACTTACATGTGCTACAGACTGGATTAAGATTCAAGGAGCCTGCAGTCTTAAAAAGCAGGAACTGCTGACATAACATCAAAGAAAAAAATGAAGTGGTTAGAAGAACATGCCTACAAAAGTTAATTAGATAGTGTAGACTGTGATGTTAATCCAAAGTTTTCAGCAGTAGAAGAATCTTTGCTTGCTAGAAGAAAGAAACAGAGAAGACTGTCAGTGACTATAAGAACAATTCAGCAGTTTTATTCTCAACAAAACATCCCAAACATGGAATGGGTAAGAGTGGAGGTTCACACTCACTGCAAAATGTTACTAAGAGCACTTCCAGTGAGAGTGTTACAGAGAGTGAACTAGAGGGAGATTTGGTAGAGAACACAATATTTCAGTGCCTGAAACTGTCAGTAGAAACTTTTGTGGCCAAAACACAGATTCTGTTAAATGGAATGGAAATAGGAGAGGAAGGAAAAGTCACTTCAGCAGTGAATGAACTCTGTCCAATACACAAAAACATTACCAGTAATAATGTACTTGCTTGGGTAACATGGAAACAGACGCTGTAAGTGTTAGGGAAACAGCTGAAAAGCAGGTAGCTGTCTGAAATTCTGTTAGTAACAGTGAAAGCATTGAAGCTTAAGATGTTCAAAAGGTACTTTTTTTGCAAAATGTGACTGTGAGTGATTTAGTATCTGACATGTTACATGTGGAGTTTTATCCATATCTAATTAATGAATACACATGCTTAAAATTATTAAATATTTCCTGTTATGAACTTCGTGACTCTCAAAAAAGTGTATTATTTTTGAGATGTAAATTCATGTCAATATATAAATGGCATAATTTATATATAAAGTTATGCAATTTTGTATGCAAGCTTTATTTTAAGGTCTGCTATAAGAAATTGGTTAATGATGTTGATGTTAGTATGGATTTAATAAAAGTTGGCAGTGATTCCACTAGTGAGGATTAGTTTTTATGTTTCTCAGATGATTCCTCTCATAGAGGTTATGATGCCATGCTTGTTCCTTTTCATTTTAAAATTAATTTTCCCCTAATAGATTTATAGATAAGTACTAGGCTAGCACTAGGCTAGCTGTGCCTGTGGACAATTTTTTAAACCTAGCCAATTCCCCCTTAGTGAGAATCAAGCCTTGTATCTTTTGTCTGGAAGGTAAACGACTTAACCATTATGCCAACCCTTAACTACAATTTTTGTCTCGATAGTTTTCATAAGTTGGTTGAAAGAAAATGGTATGATATTTTAAGCAAAATTACAGAGAGTATCATTTGATTCAGTATAGTATAACCAAAGAAGAATGGTTTGTAGAGTTGTATTGTAATAAAAATACAGTAATTAAACCAGCTGGCAAACAGGGTAACATTATAATGAAGGATTTACAATATTGCATTATATGTGTTTAAACAATTGAATGATATCAGTGCTTATATTACAGGTAATATGGAAAAATATCATCAAGCAAAGTTAGATTTTGAAACATTATTAACTACAAGCAGTGTTTATGAATCAAGTATAAGTCCAACTTTTTATCACTTATTAAAAATCCATAAAGATATAAAAACTTCACCTAGCAGACTTGTAATTAGTGTTCATCAGAGTTGTTTGGAAAAAATATTATATCATCGATTTTTAGTAAATATATGTTAAAAAGCGAGATTATTGTGAAAAGGATACCATAGCACTATTATATAAACTGAAATATATAACATAGCAAGAGAATTAATATTGGGTTACTACTGATGTGAAGTCATTTTATATCAGCTTAATAACTCATCTGGGTTGAAAGCTCTAGCTTATTTTTAGGATCAAATCCTACATCATCTTTCATCTGTAAACTTGTATGGTTTTGTTTAACTAATTTTTTTTTACATATTTGATAGGTACAAGTTTTACATTGTCTTGCAATAAACTAGCAGTGGACCTTTTTAATTTTGAATACATTGGTAATACAGATTTTCTCAGTGATTACAGTATACCTTATCTTTGTTATATTGATGATGTGACAATAGGAGGTACTGCCAGCCATGCCAGAAGTAGGGCACTAGATGTATGACTTGTGCCAACACAACTAGCTGGAATTTTGTAAATAATTATATGCTATTTGTATGTCAGACTGATTTGTACAGATGCGTGCACTGAAAATGTGTTTGTGAGTTTTGCTTATGGTGAAATGTATCAGCAGTGCACCCTGCTAGAATGAAAAGAAATATCTGTGCATTATTGTAATTGGATTAAATATATATGTTTTAATAGAGGACACTGGGACAGCAAAGGTTAACCAGCTAGCTTACTTTAAGAAAAATAAGGGAAATATAAATAAGCTGTTTAAACCATACCCCACTTTGCTGAATATGACTGGAGACAGTGGGTTTGAAAGAAGCCTTTGTCCATTAGCTCAGTAAAAAGAGGGGAGGCCCCAGGCACTGCCATAAACCCTTAAATGTGTATTGTAGCCATCTATGCTTAATTTCTGTCTCAGCTTCAAAGAGGAATAGTGTGAAAACCTAGAGTCAGGTGACCAGAAGAATTCATTCTGCAAGCCATCTTGGATATTATATTTTTAGGGAATATTCTCTGAGGATGGAGTATTCTGTTTTGGGGGACCTGACTAGAAAGACTGCTCATGTATTTCATTCTACCTTGCTCTGTCAAGTAAGTTATTAGGGAATAGTAATTCTCCTAGATTCAGTCAGGAATATAGTGAAACTTAGTTTAGAAATTTTTTTTGTTTGTATGAGTCTGCCCATCAGTATTATTTTCAATGTTTCCTGTGATTTGAACTCTGTGGTTTACTGTGAATATATATTCAGTATTTTCTTGCTCTTTTATTATTTATTATTAAATATATTTAAAACTTTTATTGTGAGTGGTCTTTGTAAAAAGTATTTTACCTTTGAGAGTGCTTATATTTATTTAGTAACACTGTGATGGCCACTCCTGAAGGCTTAGCTGTCTTGATCAACTATTACCATTTGTATTAGTATTAATATTTCACAGTATAATTGGGCACCCTTTGTTAAGGGCCTTACAGTATCTGATTGTGGAGTGTCTGGTGGCAGTGATAACTACCTTATACTGTGGACAGAAGGGGGCACACCAGGTAAATCTGTGCCAGCCTTTCCCAGGTGTGTGTGTGTGTGTGTGTGTGTGTGTGTGTGTGTGAGCGAGCTGTTTGGGGCAGGAACTCAAAGCACTGGCTTTACAGAGAGTTTGCTGGAGGACTTGGCTTGGACACTCATCTGAGGACCTAACCCTACAGTGGTACCAGTGGGCAGTCTTACTGAGGATCTGGAGGGAGACAGATATAGAGAAATCCAGACACTGGGCTGAGTGTGTTCCCTGTGTGCTCTTGAAGGAAATTGTGCTTGATGCAGGGAGGTCTGCAACTGAAGACACTGAGTGTATCCATTTGTATTCCAAGTGCACAATCCCTCTCCAATGTCAGTGGTGAGGATTCAGGCTCTTTGATTACTGGCCCAGCGTGTGGATGTCACAGATGATTTCTTAATTATATTTAAGTGTGAAGAAATAAAATGAATAGCTAACAAAAATGTATTTCATTTAACATTTATAACAGAAGTAATACAAAATTTCATTTTTGGATCTTATGTTAGAAAAACATATTGATAACAAAGTTAAAAAAAAAAGATCTATCACAAGAAATCTAATGCAGATATTTTTACATTGAAATAGTTTTCATCCAGTTTGTATATTAGAATATTTTACAGTATGGTGAATTTATACAGGCTAGAAGAAATGGCAGCTCTTGGAATGATTTGTGAGAGAATCTCAGTGTTTATATTGTGTTTTTGAAGATATTATAAATTGGTCACTATATGTAAAGCCTGGTGGGTGGCATATGATGCACATGATTTAATTGATCCAAATATGTATATAAATTATTCAGCTATAAATAAATGGGGTAAATAATAGGATGATGATGTTGTTTATCTTGTTATTCAATATGTAATACATATTCTAAAGAATTAATACAAACTGTGAATAAGTTTTGTCCTTTATTTATTCAGCATAATGAGTTGAAAAGTAATTTTACAAAAATATAGAGGTGTTCATCATAATGATCACTACTGCAGTACTTTTAGCTATATAGGTTATATCCTGCCAAGGATTTAACAGTCAGCCAGCTTCCAAACTTCAGGACACATTCCACATGCCCAAACTGTCAAGCATTTCGAAGTGAGATGAGTAAAAGCAAGTTTGGGTGGGAAGCCCTTCAGAGCTTTATTGCTACCAAAATGTACACTTCTCTGAGACTTTCAAGGCTCAACGGTCGGCTTGTGCTTTCCTTTGCTGGGCGGATAAATTCCCTTTGGGGTTAAAGCTTCTATTTTCCAAATTCTGTTGGTGTTTCATTACTATTCAGGAAAGTTATTTTAAAGATAGGAGTGTTTTGTTTTAATGGACTGTTTCATAGGATTGTTTTGTTTTAATGGACTGTTTCGAGACTGTAATGTACTTTTAAACAGAGCAGTCTTTTTTCTCTCAGTTTAAAAACAGTGTAAAGTAATTGAAACATTTTTTCTGTTTAGAAATTGGGTTTGTTTGCTAGTTTGTTTCTTTGTTTATTTATTTAATTTTTATGGGGCTGACATAGTGTTATAAAGTGTTTTTACTGTGCATTTTCTGTCAAATAAGTTACTTTTGTGGACTGATAGTATTTACCAGCAATTGCTGCTTGTCTTCCCTGGGAAAGAAGCACCATTTTGGTTTGATCGTGGAACAGACTACCATTCCCATGGTCACTCCTTCTTCCAGGCACAAAAAGAAAAAAATAACCAAACAGCCTTTGCCACCATAGCAGGCTAGTAATTTCCCTCAGCTACAGGTAACAATCAATGTTGTGGCCATTTGTTGTACAGCCACTATGTGCAGGAGGTTAGCCATGTCCTCTGTGACTGCTGGTGTCCCCTCAGTCGGCAAGGGAGGGCCATTCAAGTCAGTTCTGGGAGAGTGAACAGGAAAGATTTTCCTTTTGTGTCATAGTGCAGTGCCCATCCATGAGGAAGCAGCTATAGCTATTAGTAACACAGTTGGCCCCATTTTCCCTGTCAAAAAGAAACAGAAAAACTTGTATCTACTCCTTTCCAAGTTTCTTTAGATGGGAATAGTTTACTGGATAAGGCTCAGGGTTTAATTCAGGCTATTGATCCTACTTGTAAAGTGTTTCTGGTGAAAGAAAGAGGGATTCCTCTTTTCCTGAAGAGATTAAAGATTCTAAACTTGAACAGGAATATGCTGCAATTAATACAGGTTTTTTTCCCACAGATTTCTGATTCAGACTCCGAGGAGAGCTCAGTTTCTGATTTTCCCTGTGGGAATTTCTCTTTCTGTGTGACTATTGCTATCAAGTGAGCCACAACAGTAACAGCTGTAGCATGTGCCTCTTGATGGATTATAGTTCTATGTTTCTTGATAGTGGTAGTGTAAAACTTTGTGTGATATCAACTTTTGTGTTAGTACTAATGTAGTTTACATTTTTGTACGTCCATGTAATAAAATATATTTTGGTGAAATGAAAAGAAGGTTTTTAATTATACTAGAGTAACATTACAATATATATCTATATGGGATCCGTACAGATGCTCGACTGCATCTTTCACCAAATCCCAATTTGGTGAGCATACGTGCACGAAAGTGCTGTTCACCGAAGCAGCACTTTCGCGTAAGTATGCTTTTTGTTCCGGTTGTACTACAGTGCGGTAAGGGAAAATTCCCTTTTCCCCACTGTAGTGCGACCTCTGAGTAAGAATATTAAAGTAGGGGGTGTGGGGGGCACAGCTCCCCACATCGGGGGTGCAGGGGGGCTTGCCCCCTGCATTCAAGTTGATTTTGTGTTTTTTTTTTTTTTAACATACTTTAACGAAAGCACTTTTTTGATGAAAGCGCTTTCGTTAAAGTGTGTTTGGTGGTAATGGATTTGGGCTTTTGATCTTTCGATCAAAAGTCCTAGATCCATCTATATATATATATAATATATGAAAAAACAAGACTTGCCTTTAGTAGAGCACTTGTATAATTATCATATTTCAGAATATATTGGAGTCAGAGCAGGGATTCTTTATAAATATTTGTATTTTGAAAGTATAGATAATATTTAGCATGTTTTAAGTTATAAGAAAGATTTAAGGAAACTTGCTGTATATTACAGAATAATACTTTGACCCCCTTTGGTCTTAATCAAGAAATTAATTATGTAATACAGTGATATTTTTAACCTGACCACTATCTGCCACCAGTTCCTGTCTTCGTTTACTAAGTCTTCTGGACCTTAGCTTCCTTGGGCTCAATCCAACTCACGTCTGGGGCTGGTGCTAAAATAGATGATGCTGCGTGCTGTAACTCATGCCACCTTGCTGCAGCCTTGCATACTCCACAGTTGCTGACCTCGGGAGGTGCATGCAGTCTCCTGACTAGATGGCAGACCACTTAGGTAGCACAGAGCTGCTAGTAACATTGCTTTATTACAGTGAGCTTTGACTGCTTCCACCTCAATGGATGAGGTGACATTAGCCAGTCACTCCCATCCTTCCCCCCACCCATCCAGCACTAGTGCTGCTAATCAAAGGTTGTCCAGGGCACAGTAAGGCTAGATGTCCGATATCTTAAATAGCACAGAGCCTGCTGGACTAGTAACATTGCTTTATTGCAGTAAGCTTTGGCTCCCCCCCCCCAAAGAATTGATGAGCTGACATTAGTCAGTCACTCCAATCCAACGTGAGTGCTGCTGTCTGCACCTCTAGGCTGCCCAACTTTGTAATATTTCTTTATCACAAAGTGCTTTATAGAAAGAGATGAAAAAGGACTTTTGTTACAAAACAGTTCAAAGGAGGGCAAAGATTTGTTTAGTAAACTGATTTTCTGTTTGTAGTAATTCAGTAAGAAAGATTTATGAGTTGTAATTCGTAACATACAAGATACCGTACAAAGTATTAAAATAAATAAAGATTGACTGTCCTAATAAAAGGTAAGCAGATTTATTTTGCCTGTCTCAACACATTTTTCCAGCCAAGGAAGCCCTAACTTAATAATATAAGTGACTTTTATTAAACATGGCTGTAGATTTAGGGCTGACAGTGTTATGTGCCTAGAAAATTCCTTTGATAGAATCCCCCAGCAAGACTTTGTTAATAATATGATTAATGGCAAAATTAGTTTGTACGGCATACATCACGGTAAATAGTTGCATGACTGTGAAAAATAATGTGCATCTCTAGTTATAAGCCATACTTTAAATGTATGTGTTATACATATATATATATATATATATATATATATATATATATGTGTGTGTGTGTGTGTGTGTGTGTGTGTGTGTGTGTATGTATGTATATATGTATGCCATACATCATAGCAGAGGATACCAATGCTGTAGAACAGACTTGTGGAGAAAAAGATGCAAGGCCTAAACAACATGTCCTACATGGGTCAACTCAAAGCCCTGTCACTATAGTCGGTATCTTACAGATTGCTAAGAGGTGACCTGCGTCTTACATGCAAGGTATCCCCCGACCCATTACTGATGAATTTACTACACATCAGCAAGTTAAATGGCATCAGAAAAACACAGTCTGTTGATCCAAACCTTTTCTGCAGCATCAAGAGAATGGTTTTGAGGGACAGGTATATCTCACACAGGATATCATTCCTCTGTAACAGACTCCTCACCCACATAAAACAAAGATCTGATGTTGTCAATTTTTTATTCATTCCTCAACATATGGATCCTTGGATCCATTTCATCCACTGTTCTACAGCTCCTGGAAACCACAAACTCTTGAACTCCTCCCTTATCCATAATGCTGTAATTCCCCTCCTTCTCCAGATCTCGTTTGTCGCCATTGGGAACAGATGTAGTTGCTACAGCTCCCAGGCAAATCTTTTTCTTCAGAATAAGTGCTGCTTTGTTTGTTGTATATCTTACTGGTGTTTCTAATTATTATCTTTCCTTTACCCGTTATCTCTATTTACCATTGATAACTCTTTTTTTTACCACAGTTGGTAATTATTTCCCTTTTTGCCTTTCTCTTTCTTATGCGAGTAATTTCTTTACCATTGTTGGTAGTTATTTAACTTTTTCTCCTATAAATTGTTAAAAAAAAAAAAACTTGTTTTTTTTTTTGACATCCTGTTTTTTTGTTGTTTCTGGTTGCTGTGCTGCTACTGGAAGGGATTATGGCAGATAAATATTCAGGTTTTAAGAAGTGTGCTAAATGTAGGCACAAGATTCCCCTATTTGTGTGTTTACTGTTTAAAACCTGAACATTTACAGGCTACCTGCTCTATCTGTGGATCTTTCAATCCAAGAACCCTTGTAGATCAAAAGAATAAATTGATACTTAAAGGCCTCATTCCTACAGCCTTCAAAGAATCACTATCAGGAGCTCAAGCCTCCAAGTTTGACAAAAAGGAGGCAAGAAAGAGGCCTTCAGAGCAAACTGGTTTATCTCAGTCTTCAGATCTGACCTCTAAGCCATAAAAGATGATCAGGAAATCTTCGGATCCCACCACTAACCACTACCCAAAACCAGGTATGCATTATCTCTAGATCTGGTCTCATCTCAGTGCCCATCATCCTTCCTGGAAAGACATCATTCTCCCTCCATCACCCCTTCTCATTTGTCCAGAAATCTCAGAGAAGTGGACGTGGTAGAATGATGCAGAAGTTTCTTTTGACACAAATTTAGATGGGAGTTCTCCCGGCCCCTACCCCAACGAGTCCACAAACCTTAACTTGTACAGCTCTGCTTATTCTGATTCCTTCTTTGATCTGTCCTTCAGTTTCAGAGCCCTCAGATCAAAGTATCTGGGTGCCATCTGCTTCGGATCTGAGGATACCTCTATGTTCATATCTGACACCTTCTCTGAGAGTACTGACTCTGAGTGTGTCAGAGTTGGAGGGCTCTCAGGCCTCAAGCTTTGTTGTCAGATCTGAGGGGTTAGGATCAGTTCCAAAGTTTTTGGAGCCATCTCTGCCTCTTGAAGCCTCGGCATTCGATAACTCAGTTCTAACTCCTGCCACGGGGGTGGTGTCTTCGGTCCAGAAGACATGTCTTCTCGGTTCCAACGGTTTCTTTCTACCCAGGGCATTCTACCTTCAAGGTGGTGGATAGAGTGTTCTCGTCTAGAGATCAGATGGCTCCTCTCACCTTAGATCTTCCTTCTGATTCTCAGATGTCTTGTGTCAGGAGCCTCAGCAATTTACTCTTCAGGGGCAGCCAGCCCAAAGTCTCCGGGCGACCCCACAGGGCATTGCTATTTCATCCGATATGTCTCCAGAACATCCCAAGTGAAGAAGTTCCTAAGAAGAGGATTTACAAGAGGAGGCACTTGGACTCCCCTCAGGAGTCAGTCATTAAAGGTACGGATTTCGATGAAGGGGAAGGGTCCCGAAGATCACTACCTGATGACGTCTCATTTGGATACATTTTAGAAATCCTGAAACAACGGGGTGGTTAGTCTGCCGACATCCCTTGTCAAGAGGAATCTGTATTCCTGGAGGCTTTTGGTGCTGTCTCATCTACCTCCTGGGCTACTCCACCCACTGATGAGCTCATTGACTTGATCTCTCAGTACACATGGAAGGAACCAGATTCTGTACAGCCAATCCCCAAGAGATGATATAGGATCTTGGCACCACCAAAAGTTAGGGAGTTTTGGAACAAAGGAGTACTGATAGATGCTGTGGTCGTGGCGATAACCACCAAAAAAGAACTCACAAAACTGAGTTCTTCTGTCCAATCCCCTAACAGAGGATATAGGGCACTGGACAGATTTGGGAAGCAAATATATGCATCAGCAACCTTTACACTCAGGTCCCTGAATTACTTGGCGCACTTTACCAGGTTACAGAGGGATTCAATTGAGGAACTCTCAGAAACCCTGTCAGGGTCTACCACTGCTGAGGTGGAGGCTTCTTTTGCTTCACAATTAGGCACCCTTCAGTCCATTTCAAATTCATCTATGAGGCTCATTTCAAATGCAGCTGAGGTGGAGGCTCCTTTTGATGGAAGTTCATTGTTTGGCCCCAAGGTGAAGGACACACACTCCAGGTGTGAGAAAGATGGAAAGACCCTGTCTCTTGTTGGTGTATGTTTTTTGACTCCTCAGGGAACCTTTACCAGGAATCAGCAAGGTGGTCAAAAGATGTGGTTCAAGAAATCCCAGGGTCCATTCCATGATCCACATGGAGAAAATTACACCCCAGGCAGAGGGGGGAAATCCAATGGAAGACACTACCCACATGGCAGAGGAGGCCCGCATAACCAGGGGTCCAGAGTTTCTTTCTCTGACAGACCCTATCATCACTCCTGAAAGGAGACACAATTGCCCATCTCTGGAGGCAGTCATTGGTCATTTATCCCTGCACCAGAAAGCCTGTCTAGACTTAACAAAAGATACTTGGGTGCAGAGGATCATTTCCAGAGGCTATATAATCCTCTTTTCCCCTACCACCACTATTGGAGAGTAAAATTCCTGATGTTCCACCCAATCAGAGGAAGACAGCAGCTTTAGGAATTCAAAAGCTGTTAGACAAAAGAGTCATCCAAGAGGTCCCTCCAGACCAGAAAGAATCCAGAACTTATTCAAGATTATTTTTAGTGCCAAAGAAGACAGGGGACTGGAGACCAATCTTGGATCTCAACTGTCTGAAAAAGTCTGTTCAGTGTACCAAGCTCTGGATGGTCACAGTTTAGTCCATTTTGCCTTTCCTGCACAAGAATGACTGTATGTGCTCTATAGATCTCCAGAATGCATACTGCCACATACAAATGAGGAGTTGGTCTAGGAGGTACCTACTCTTCCAGCTGGGAGCCAGTCACTATCAGTTCACATCACTGCCCTTTGGTCTTACTACAGCACCCAGGGTGTTTACCAAATGCTTGGCAGTGGTAGCAGCCCACTTCAGACTGCAGGGATTCCAAGTGTTTCTATACCTAGACAACTGGATTCTTACCACCTCAACCAATCTACTGATCTACTGATAACAGCTTGGGACTGTGTATCCAAGACTTGTTCTAATCTGGGCATCACAATCAACCACAAGACAAATCATCTCAACTTCAGCCTTCTCAGTCTCTAGAGTTCATAGGAACCAGTTTCAATACAACATCAATGATAGCATCTCTGCCCTTACCAAGGGTTCAAACCATTAATTTTCAAGTTAGCAGAATAATTCTGTGCTCATCGCCACCAACCCGCAAGGTATTACAGATGATGTCAGCAGTGATAGTTCTGCTTCCACTAGCAATGTACTTTATGAGAATTCTACAATGGACATTGACAACCCAGTGGTCCATCTTACATCAACCCTTGTCCACCAAGATCATCATAACTCAGGACTGCAAAAGATTCCTTTGGAGGTGGATCCACTCAGATCAACTATTGCAAAGTCATTCTTTCATCCTTCCTCAACCCAAGGCCATAGTGACCAAGGATGCTTCCCAGATCAGGTGAGGGGGCAATTCTTAGGAAAGACAGTTCAAGGCATGTGGTACCCCTAAGAGGCCAAATTGTATATCAATGTGCTGGAAATGAGAGCAATACTCCTAGCACTGCAGGTGTTCCAAGACCCTCTTCCTTCCGGGACTGTTGCAATTCAAACCAAAAATATGCCTGTGGTATGGTATATCAACAAACAAGGAGGAACCAGATCTTACCTCTTGTGTCCAGAAGCTATGAGTGTGTGGCAATGGGCGATCTCTTCAAATCACTTTATGCTAGCAGTGCATATTCCTGGGAAATCCAATGTGATAACAGACAAGTTGAGCAGGTCCATTCTATTACCTCATGAGTGCACTCTTAACAAGAAGGTGGCAAAAATGATTTTCTGCTAGTGGGGTCAGCCATGCTGCAATGTATTTGCATCCCCTCTGAACAACAAATGCAGCATATTCTTTTCACTTATCCCCCTTTCAGGGGAGTCACTGAGAGAAGCTCTCCTTCACGATTGGCCCCCAGGTCTCCTGTATGCTTATCCTCTGACTCCCCTAATGCCCAAATTTCTACAGAAAGCATCCCAGTTGAAGAGTGAGGTCATCCTCATTACCCCTTATTGGCCTTGACATATTTGGTTTTCCTTCCTTTGGCCTCATCTACTGTACCTGCATTAGATTCTGGATCCAGTTCCACACCCCCTGTCTCACCCAAAAGACACGACTCACCAAGACATCATTCTTGGGCCTCAAGTTAACTGCATTGTATCTCCAGTTCCGTTGATAGCCAGGCAACCAACGCTCTCATCTCAAGTGTGCCACATTCTTATCTTCTCACAAGGCATCTACCAGAAAAAAATTACAAGAGTAAATGAAAAGATTTGTCCTTTGGGCACAATAACATGACACAGACCCTTTTTCAGCCAGTACACAAGATCCTTGAATTACTGACTTCCATTTTCAGTGAAGGGTGTAGTTCTTTTACAGTTAAGGTTCAGCTAGCTGCTATCTCCAATTTCCATGTCGGAGTTGATAATTCAACATTAGCATCTTCACGTATTTGTAAGGCCTTTACAAAAGGAGCATTTCTAATAAAGCCCCCCTTCAAAAATCCTACTCCACCATGGGATTTTACCGTAATGTTACAGGCCCTAACTCGGAGACCCTTTAACCTGCATGATATCTGACTTGGAAAACAATTTTTCTCATAGTCATGTCATTGGCTAGAAGAGTATCAGAACTGCAGGCTTTATCTTCCAAGCCTCCTTATTTAATCTTTCACAAGGATAGTGTGTCTTTAACAACCAGTCCTTCCTAAGGTGGTGTCAGGATCAGACATTAATCAAGCCATTAATCTCTCTGCATTCTTTCCAAATTTCTCTAACGAAGGTGAATATAAGTTACACTTATTGGATGTTCATAGACAATTATGTTTCTGTCTGCACAGATCTGAGATATTTAGGAAATCTGACCAGTTGTTTTTATCCTTTTCAGAAACCAAGTTGGGTCAACCAGTTTCAAAAGTAAGTTTATCGAGATAGCTGACTGATTGTATTGCATTCTTCTGTAAAAAGCTGTTTTTGGTACTTCCTAAAACCTTAAAGGCCCATTCAACTAGGTCCATGGTGACTTCATCAACCTTCCTATCCAGAACTTCATGGATGATATTTGTGCAGCTGCAACTTGGGCTAACCCTCATACCTTTATTACTCATTAAAAATTGGATCTGGTCTCAAGAGGAAGAGCAGCCTTCAGCTCTACAGTGCTCAGGAATAGCCTTAGAGTCCACGTGGGATTCAGGTTGCGGGGGACCATGTCGAGGAATGAATGAAAATCAACATCAGATAATGAAGTTATGTACTCAACATAACGCTCCACCTGTGTTGTCCATTTTAATTCTTCCTCAACTCCCCTCCCTCCAGCCCCTACCATGTTTCTCTGATGACCTCTGGAACAGTGGGAGAATGCCTCAGGAACCAGGTTCCTTCTCTTTGAGCTCCAGGAAGTGATTTTCCATAGTATGTAAAATATAGCAGTGTTTCACTTTAGGGAGCTGCAAACAAGATCTGGAAAAGGAGGAGGACTACAGCATTATGGGTAAGGGAGGAACTCAATAGTTTGTAGAACAGCGGCCAGGTCAGATCCATGGATCAGATCTGGACCCATATGTTGAGGAAGAATAAAAATGGACAACACAGATGGAATGTTTGGTGAGTACATATCATCTTTTTTATTCCTGTCCATTTTCAAGTTCATCTTAATAAAACAGAAACTTTACTCCAAGATTGCCCCCTGTACTACTAATGGACAGACGCAGCTCCTAAATGCCTCATCCTATGCATGGTCCCCCTCATGTTATGTCTGGTATGATCCCAGTTATTCTTATTAGGGGTAATATATAATTATCAACCATGGGATGGGTAAGGCCAATCTACAACCAAACGGAATAAGTTATTTCGAGCACAAAAAGGGAAACTGGCTAGGCTTAAAATGGCTTTCAAGGGCAGCTAGCCTAGTACTTACCTATGAACTTGTACTGCAGTTCAGTTAATGGTAGAGTGTATCAGGAGCTGGTGCAGGGTTAGTGAGTATCAAGAGACAAGTGGTGACTTGTCTGCCTCAAGGAAGACGTAAGAGGGAAGACCATGGCAACTGCGCTTGCCTCTGTGTTGCATAGCACTGTAAACCAAAACCTGAATGTAATGAAGCACACATGCCATGTGTTGGAAACACATTGCAGAAATCACAGCAGTATCACGGTGATATATTTATGTATTTACATTTGTTAACCAGGTAGTGTCCGACTGGGCAAGTAGCCCATTTTCAGTGGAGACCCGAGGAGAAAAGCTATAAAGAAAAATATAGTTACATATTTAAAGAAATGCAGACCCCTCTCCTAATGGCATTACTGTCAGCACTTGATTCTTGCCCCGAGGGAAACAGCTGGTCCTGGGGCCTATTGCACCAGGGGGAATAAAACAGGTCTTTATTAAATCCAAGAAGGTTATATGGGGGTTGGGACACAAAAGATCCATGTAGTAAATGATAAAGCACATCTCAGATTAAGTTGGGAACTGCTACTATTTAATATCCTGTTTTAACCATGCATATTTTTTAGTATGTTAACTGGGCGATAGCTCTGATCCGCATGAGCCTTTTTTGGACTCCTCAGTGTGTGAGCAATGTCTGATCAATTGGCTTGCTCAGAGTCACCCAGTAGACAAACGAAGATTGAGGTACTAAAACCCTGATATACAGGAAGCAGCTCTTTAACAGCTCATAGCCTTAAATCTCTGCACTTACTCTCCAACTGCCTATGTCAACTGATGGATGGATTAACAAATTTCCATATGATTGCAAAATAGGTAAAGGTCACCAACTCATCCAATGATACTGAGGAATTCCAGTTATTGCCGATTCTATTATCCATTTTGTCTAAAATGGAGACCTTAAGATTAAAAAGTAATCCCCAGCTAAAATACCCCACCACATGAATATAACCCTTAACCTCCCCTTTACTAGCATACCCCACCATATAGGCATCCAAGGAACTGTGGAACAAAACTGGACTGGGTTGCACAGCTAGGCTTGTAATGATCCTGGTGATCTTTAGCCTAGTATGAATGTATGAACATGTCCTATTATGTAGTTTAGACACTACAGAATAAATGGTGACTATGTCCTTATTCTTAAGCTAAAGAATGTATCTGATATCAAAAACTTAGTATTACAGATAATAAGCAACCATTTAATTAAGAATTAATCTATGTCTTTGTGATCTAAGGCACTGGCATCGTACTTAGGGCTCTGCTGCTTTCAGTGGAGTGTGTTAAATGATTTGTACAAAACTACAGTTCAACCATATCTGGATTGTAATTCACTTTCTGCCCTTATTCTAAGACTACTGTCTGCAGATTGGAATGGGTCTATGATCATTTACTCCAGTTGTTTGGTATAAGGTATTTGGATTAATCTTCAAGATGTATTTTGCTTACAGTTACAGAATTGTATAAAATATAATTAGAACTTTCACACTCACACACACACGCACAGTTTCCAATGAAGCATTGATGGTTCTTTTCAATTTAAAAGTTTAAATCAGTACTAGGCCCAAAAGATATGGGAATTTACAGGGTGTATGTTCACTCATCGAAGAAAAACTTAAACGGCTATCCCACCAACAGTAATCCCCAAACATCGTGTTCATTGAAGAGTGAAATCATCGTAAAAACATCATTGAAAGGTAATAGTTGGCCAACAACAATGAAGTAACCCATGATGGTGGGGGACTGTGTCCCCACACCCCCTAACTATATCAACTCCAAGATCACACTACAGTGGAGAAAAGGGCAAATTTTAAAAGGTTTTGTTTAGTTTACCTTGTACAGTGCATTACTTCTTTGTTGTTAGCCAGCTATTTTCAATGATTTTTTTTTACAATGATTTTATTCTTTGATGAAAGCAGCGTTCACGGATTACTGTTCATGGAATAGCCATTCAAATTAGGTTTTTCTTCGATGTGTGAACAAAGACCCAAATTTACATTTTAAATTTTAAATTAACAACTTTAAAAGGGAATTCTTGTGTTACATAGCAGTTGGCCAGATTATATAGTATATTACGTAGGAGCACAGCATTCTATGGTAGTATTTTTTATTAACAAACAAATATGGATAAATTAATAAATAAAATGTATCACTGTGTCATTTTTGAGTTTTCATTCCTGGAAGCCCTGTTGTCCTTGAATGAGGATTAAGCTATGAACTTATGAATCTGTTTCACATTGAAAGAGTATCCACCATGAAAATTAATTCATTCGTTTTTTTCTAAAGTAGTTTGGTTGCCCCTTTAAGCTAGTCATTTCTTCCACTGGTTTTCTTTACTAAATAAGAAATTAAAAGGGAAAGATATCTGCACATTTTAGGCATATATAGGCAGTTCAGGCATTCCATGGAATGAACCCACATCAAATAACTGAATATTGTTTCTTTCATAAAAGGGAAGGCATCTCTACATACCATCTTACAGACCTTGTTTAAATGCTTTCTCTTTTAACAAGCAAAACAAAACATTAGAAAGCACTGTGAGAGAACATGTCTACCACTTTTGCTTGTTTTAAAAATGCATTAGCACAAAATACATAGGTTCATAGCTTCATAGGTATATGCTAGGCTAACGACCACTGGGGTCTTTATAAACCTAGTCTACCATCCCATTATGCCCCCCCCCCCCGATATGAAGTAAAGCTGCACCTTTGACTATTGTTAACCCATTCACCAAACGTATAAGCTACATGTACATTTTAAAAACAGGACATACACTGGGATGACAGTGTTATAGTGTTTCTGTCTTAGTTGTGCACTGGTTTTGATTAGTCTTGTATCTGCTTGTAATTCTGCTACAGTAGTTAGCCCTGAAGAAATATATAGTACATTTGTGTGAGGGTATATTGTGTAACTGTTTGTCTTTGAGGAAGAGTAGCAGTATGGCTACTGTCTCACCATTCTCATTTTAGATTTAGATTTTGAACAATTACTAGTAATAATAGCTGTTGTTTGTTATCTATATATAGTTGTGTGATTTTCAGTTGGATAGTTACTAGTGTTTATTACCCTTACTTTCATTTAGTTTCTCATTATTGCTTACTGATTCTGGTATGACCACAGCATGAGATGGGCTTTAGCTGTGTGCTGAGGGATTTTATACTGCATGAAAAATAGATGGCAGATAGCTGATGTCAGTCAGTAGAAGGCAGGTTTTCACCCAGTTCATCATCATACAACAGTAGTAAAATGTACAACAACTTAAGAAAACAATTCAGAATATTCATTAAATATTACAAGTCCACCAGTAACAAACAAGGGTTCACCTTAATATACACTTAAGACTTTAAAGTAACTTTGATTCTATTTTTGTCTCCTTTTGAGTGTTTTCTTCCTGATGACTGGGCATATCCCTCCCGGTATCTTCCGATGGCCCAGAGATGTTTTAGCCTGATTTAATCATCCCTTATTAGGTCCATCATTGAATACAGTGCATCCTTTTGCATACACCTTGCTAATGACTTTAACCAGCTTGAGAGACCTCAATGTTTCTACACCAAAAAGTTCTCAGGTCTCAGTACCACTGGCTACTGTGGTAGACTAAAAGTAATTTCCCTCTACTCGCTGTCATACAGACTCCTGAAGGTTGAGCTGTGCTTAGCTTCTCATGCAGTGAATGACCCAGCACTTAAACTCTCACCTAAATAGAACCAGTAGTATTGCAAACTCCCACTCTAGAGACTTAAATATATGCTACGCCATTAACAACACCAGATGGCATGACAGATACCTCACCCAACATATCTCTGGAATAGGCTGCCCTTACCTGTCAAGCAGAGTACCTCTCTAGCAGCCTTTAAAAATAGTCTGGATGACTAGATAGGTGATTAAAATTTTCACTGTGGATATGTAGTCGAAGTCTGCTTGATAGGGGGCATTTTACTCTCCCACCAGCATTGGATGATCTGGCTAAACTTCTCAATGGTCTCCTTGACCATAATCTTAGCAAAACACCTATGAACCTACACTCAGACATTGTCTTCAAAGCTGATACCCCAGGAAATTTCGTTCACTTCTTTTAAATTCAATCTGCACTCTCCCCTCCTCTCCTGGTTAAAACGGGGTTCCCTCAGGGTTCCATCCTTGGTCCACTATTTTTAAACATCTTTACTAATCTTCTTTATTCTTCCTGTCCTCAGTCATCACTGGTCCAATACGCTGATGACTCTACTGTCATCACTATTGCTGACTCTCCCTCTGAACTCATCTCTGCAACACAGACTTCCCTTAACTCAGTAGAAAACTGTCTCTCTGATAACCAGTTTATCCTTAGCCAAAAAAAAAAAAAAAAACTAAGCTACTGCTTTTTCTTCCTAAAAACTACAACCACATTAAATCCACCTTCTCAGTCCTGTCCCTTAATAACATCCCCATTGAGGTGGAATCTAGCACCAAACTCCTAGGTGTCATCATCGACGACCAACTTAAATTCTCATTACACATTAACAACTGTATCAAGAAAACTCATCAGAAACTAGGGCTCCTCTACCGCAACAAAAAGTTTCTCACCAGTGAAGATAAACTAACTCTGTCTTATGCCTACCTCTTACCTAGTCTATTATATGGCTCCCAATTTTTTACTTGTCTCAACTCCACACTCCTAGCCAAATTTGAATCTACAAAAAGATAGCCAAATGTGCAGTCCATCAAACTTAGAAGTCCCATAACTGTCTCTCACTCAAACACCTTAACTGACTTGAATTACCTCACCAGTTTCTTCTCTCTCAGCTCTAGATCATCCACTCCATCCTTTACCAGCCTTCCTACTGTCCTACCTTATCAGCTATCATCTCCCACTATTCACCTGCTAGATCCCTCTGGAGCTCTAACTTAGATCTGCTACAAATCCACAAACCTAAAACTACGAATGGATGTAATCTCTATAGCTATAATCCTTCCAAGGCCTGGAACATACTCCCACTAGAGATCAGGTCCCTTAGACAACGTAGTCAATTCAAGGTAACACTAAAGAATACCTATTAAGCCAGTGGAACTAAATCAATTCAAGGTAGCCACTATATCCTCCCCACCTATGTTACTTTCTCTAACTTCCTAGACCTAGTCTCACATTAATTACTTTAAATCTTATCCTAAGCACATTACATACATACCTTTTTGAATGATGTAAGAGTTTAAGTCTGGTGGCAAAACTATTGATCTGAAGTAGGAAGACTTCATTCGTCTGCAACCTGTGGGTATCGGATCCGACCTCGGATCCGAGCCGGCAATTCAAAAGCTTAGGCTCCGAGCTCCTAGCTCCTCCCTCTTACCCATAACCCCTTGCCACGCCCTGACTGACCTCAGATTTCGTTTGCCGCTTTTCAAGAAGCAACGGAATTCTTGAGCTCCTGGCGTGGTTTTTGAGATAAGTGGTTTTCTGACAGGAAAATTGTTGAAATTCTCTTTTTTTGTTACAAATATAGTTAGTGTTGTGTGTGGTTAAGGCTTTCCCTCCCTCTTTAGTTAAATTTTCTCGGGTTTTTCGTAGTTTGTTTGTTTGTGTGTGTGTGTGTTTAGGCCTTAGGTGTTATGTCTGAAGCCCCTAAGGCTGTCTTTTCCAAATGTACCGAGTGTGGCCATAAGCTGTCCCCAGCAGATGGCCACACTCGTCAAGAATCTTGGGGTTGAACACCTGTCTTCTGGTTGTACCATTTGTGCAGGGTTCAACCCGGCTTTAAGGGAACGGAGGTCGGTTAGTGCTGGCGGGTCTTTTACCCCAGATACTGCTCGGCCTCTGCCCTCCAGTCAGCAACTTGTTGCTGTCAGTTCTCCCCTCCGGCTGGGACTCAACCTCCCTTAAAATGCCGGAGGAAGGATTCTAGTAGGGAGAGACAGAAGGAGAGGCACAGGAGAAGCACCACAAGAGGAGAGCCAAGCTTCCAGCTCGGCTCCTCCATCTAAGCGGGCTTCCCTGTGCCTTCTAGCTTTCCTCCTCCTCGGCTCCACTCCCCTCGGTTCTCTCCTGGACCCGAGGAGGAGGAGGCTAGCCCTTCCAGGAGGTCTCCGAGGCGGTTCTCTAGGTCCGCCGGTGGCCTCCTCTAGATCGACCTTTCGATGAGCGAAGCTGATATGGACCGGATGATGAGGAAATTCATCCAGGCCCAAATGCAAATGGGAGTGCTCCTAGCCCCCAACCGGGAGGCTTGACCCTTTTTCGCCCCCGTAGCTCCTTCTCCGACCCATACCACGGGTTCGGAGCTTTCGGCGCCGTGCAGATTTGGATCCGGGGGTGGGTCGGATCCGATTGGTCGGCGCACCTCGGATCCGTCCCATCCCTTGTGTGCTTGGTGCCGGACCCGACCTCGGAGCGGAGGGCCGAGCCTCGGATCCAAGGGAGCTGGTGTGTCTTCGGCTCCGTCCAGGTCGGAGCACACTGGTCTCGGATCCGGCGGTTTCGCTCCGACTCCGATCCGTCGCCGGATCCGAGTGGGGGTCGGCTCGGGGCTTAGAGAAGCTGGCTCCCCTCGGCTTTCAACGTTATGGAAAGGGCACTGTCGAGGACATCCGTACCCCGGTCCCTGCCACGGCTCCATCCCGCACTCCATTGCAGTTGGGCCAGGCCCCCACCAGCCGGTCCCAGGGACAGCCCGCCTCGATGTCCCAAGTGGTTCCCTTGGAACATCCATCTGCTGAAGAGTACTCCTCGGACAGCCCCGATGAAGTACCTCGGAAGCGCAAGTGCAAGAGGAGGCACATGGACTCCCCTGAGTCCGTCACTGAAGACACGGACTTGGATGAAGGGAAGGCTCCCCTAGGTCACCCCTGAGGACGTCTCATTTGGAGACATCATGGAGATGTTAAGGATCAGGGGTGGTCTGCCCCCAAGGCTTCTTCGGACGAGTCTGTGTTCTTGGAGGCATTCGAGGCGGGCCCTTCTACCTCTTGGGTGTCCCCTCCTGCTGACCCCTGGTAGATCTTATATCTATCAGGGCGTGGAAGGATCCGGACACCATTGAGCCTATCCCAAAACGCCCGGACCGCATTCTTTCTCCTCCATCAGACCGCACCCACTGGAGTAAGGGTCCCCCAGTAGATGCCATGATGATGGCTGCAGCCACGAAGAGGAATTGGCCCAGGAGAGTCCCTCCGTCCATCCTCCGGGCAAGGAGTCCCGTTCGATGGATCGAATTGGGAAGCGAGTGTTTAGTTCAGCGACCTTCTCCTTGAGAGCTGAACTACATGGCATGTCATTAGGATGCAGCGAGATCTGATTAAAGAGTACGCTGCATCTCCCCCGGAGTCCATCTCGAGTGAGGATAAGCAGGTTTATTCCACCCGAATGGCCACTCTCAGATCTGTATCCAATACATCTATGCGGCTGCTGTCTCATGCTACTGAGGGAGCCGCTAGAGCCAGTGGAGCAGGCCTTGTCATGAGGCGACAGGCCTGGCTCCGCCATTGTGATTTTGCTGAGCCCTTTAAGGCGACCTTCGCGAATGCCCCTTTCGATGGTTCTGCCTTATTTGGCAAGACTGTTCGAGACACTTGTCCAGAGCGAAAAGGACGGGAAGACGCTGTCTGCCATCGGAGTCCGCTTCTCAGCTCCCCAGAGGTCCTTCTCTAAGAACCAAAAGGGACAGAAGAAGATGTGGTTCCGAAGTCGCAGCAGTCCCAACCTGCTCCGGATAACCAGTCCTTCCGTGGCAGAGGAGGACGGGAGGTCGTCGTGCCAGAGGCAGGGGCTCCTGGCAATTTTGGGTCCAGAGAACCCTTCTCTGAGAGACCCACACAGCAGCCCTGAAGGGTTGCCCGGCTGTCCGTCTCTGGAGGCAGTCGGGCGGTTTTCGATGCACCTGACTTCTTGGGAGTCCATAACAACAGACAGTTGGGTGCTTGACTCATATCCAGAGGATATTCAATACCCTAATCAAGATCCCCAAATCTCGCAGCCTCCCAGATGTTCCACCCGATCAAGGGAGGCGGCAGCTCTCAATCGAGCAGCTGCTAGGAAAAAGAGCCATCCAGCGCGTCCCCAGATCAAGCCGGATTAGGGTTTTACTCCAGGTTCTTTTGGTGCCAAAGAAGACGGGGACTTAAGACCAATTTTAGACCTTTCCCTGTTGAACCTGTCAGTAACCAAGCAAAGTTCCGGATGGTCACCCTGCAATCTATACTCCCCCTGTTGAGGGAGAATGACTGGATGTGTTCCATAGACCTCAAGGATGCGTACTACCACATTCGGATGGACAGACGATCCAGGAGGTTTCTTCGCTTCCGCCTGGGAGCCAGTCACTATCAGTTCAGGGTCCTCCCTTTGGTCTCACCTCAGCCCCCAGGGTGTTTACCAAGGTGTTAGCGGTGGTAGCGGCCCACCTGAGGCTCCAGGGATTACAGGTCTTTCCATACCTGGACGACTGGCTCCTGACGGCATCATCAAGGCATCTTCTGTGCTCAGCCAGGGATTACTTCCTTCAACTAGCACCAAGGCTGGGCATAACGATCAACTGGGAGAAATCTTTCCTGAATCCAACTCAAATTATAGATTTCATAGGAGGAAGACTAGACACCAGATCAATGCGAGCCTTCCTCACCCCAGACCGTATCGTCAGCCTGAGGTGTCATGTGACAGCAATCCTTCAACCGTCACCAACTGCAGCTTCGGTCCTGAGGGCCCTAGGTTCTATGGCGGCAGCTATCCCGCTTCTACTTCATGCCCGCCTACACATGCGGGTTCTTCAATGGACCCTTCAAGTTCAGTGGTCTCCTCTTTGTTCGTCTCTAAACGCTCCGATTGCGGTCAGCAGAGCGTGCAGGGACTCCCTTCTGTGGTGGCTTCTTTCTCCGGAGCCCCTAGCAGGAAGACCCTTTTGCGCTGCATTTCCCCGAGCCACAGTGACCACGGATGCTTCTTGCCTCGGGTGGGGGGGGCATTCTGCGGGAAAGATTGTCCAAGGCACGTGGAATCCCACAGAGACATCATTGCATATAAATGTCCTGGAAATGAGGGCGGTGCTCCTAGCGTTGCAAGCACTTCACCACGTTCTTCCTACAGGGACTATTGCGATTCAGACAGACAACATGTCCGTAGTCTGGTATATCAACAAGCAGGGAGGAACCAGGTCTTATCCCCTTTGTCGAGAGGCCATGAGAGTCTGGGAATGGGCAATTTCCACCAAACGCTTTCTGATAGCAACGCACATTCCGGGAAAGTCCAACATCCTTGCGGACAAGCTCAGTCGCACCATCCTTTCTCCACACGAGTGGTCCCTAAACCTTCAAGTAGCGAAGAAGATTTTTGCCGTTTGGGGCAACCCTGTTGCGATCCTTTTGCTTCTCCCTCAAACGCCAAATGCGACAATTTCTTCGCTCTACTTCCCCCACCAGGGGAGTTCCCGAGGGATGCTCTGGTGCATGCTTGGCCTCCCGGTCTCCTTTATGCCTACCCTCCACTTCCTCTGATGCAGAGGTTTCTGCAGAAAGCCAACAGTTTGGGGAGCAGAATGATTCTCATTGCCCCATTCTGGCCTCGACAACCTTGGTTCCCCTTCGTATGGTCTCACAAAATCAATCCACCATGGATTCTGGATCCAATTTCGGATCTCATCTCTCACCCTCTGGGAATGCCAGTTCCCAACCTACGGACCCTGAAGTTGACAGCTTGGCTGCTCCAATTCCAACCTTAATTAGGACTCCCGGTATCTCTTCACCGGTCAAAGCAATTTTGGTGGCTGCTCATAAACCTTCTACCAGACAGGTTTATCGGAGTAAATGGAAGAGGTTCTCTATATGGGCAGGGCAGAGAACGGTGGATCCTTTTTCAGCACCTATCTCTGCGGTGCTAGAATTTCTAACAGACCTCTTTCATCAAGGGGCCAGTTCTTCCACGATTAAAGTACAATTGGCGGCTATATCGCATTATCACATTGGACAGGACACAGCTCCCCTTATGACAGCGAAATTATGCAAATCCTTTCTCAAGGGAGTTTTTTATTAAGGCCTCCAGTCAAGGAGGTTGTACCGCCTTGGGATTTGTCTTTAGTCCTGCAGGCCCTTACTGCTCCTCCCTTCGAGCCTGCAGCTTCTGCTGATTTAAAATTCCTTTCCTGGAAGACTGTCTTTCTGGTAGCTATCACTTCAGCCAGAAGGGTGTCTGAGCTTCAGGCTCTTTGTGTCAAACCGCCTTACCTTTCTTTCTTCCCTGATAGGGTGTGCCTCAGGACCAATCCATCTTTTCTTCCGAAGGTCTCTTCTGAATCAATATTAACCAGTCAATCAATTTGCCTGTCTTTTTTCCCAAGTATTCAAACAAAGGGGAATACAAATTGCATTCATTGGATGTTCATAGACAATTACGTTTTATATTAACAGGACAGCTGGCCACAGGAAATCAGATCAGCTGTTCGTTTCCTTTGCTAAATTTGCTCTGGGTAAAGCAGTGTCTAAAGTCACTCTGTCTAAATGGATTGCTAATTGCATATTGCAGGCATATGACACTTCAGGCAGACCTGCTCCTAAGAGGGTTACGGCTCATTCTACTAGGGCAGTTTCTCGTCAGCCGCCTTTAAGTCCCGTGTTTCGTTGGATGATATCTGCGGCAGCTACTTGGGCCTCGCCTCATACTTTTATTTCTCATTACAAGGTGGATGTTGTTTCTAGAGGAAGAGCATCCTTTGGCTCAGCGGTGCTCCGGAACATCCTTCCATGATGGCCGCCCAAGATTCAGGTAGCTAGGGACTCTGTCCCACAGGTTGCAGACGAATGAAGTCTTCCTACTTCAGATTTAGAAGTTATGTACTCACCATAACGTTCCATCTGAGTAGGTGACTTCATTCGGATGCAACCATCCCCCCCTCCATCCCCCTGACCTTTATAGAGCGAGTATTTATGCTGTTTTAGTATACTGTGGTCAGTATTTGAGGCAAACTCAATCTGAGGTCAGTCAGGGCGTGGCAAGGGGTTATGGGTAAGAGGGAGGAGCTAGGAGCTCGGAGCCTAAGCTTTTGAATTGCCGGCTCGGATCCGAGGTCGGATCCGATACCCACAGGTTGCATCCGAATGAAGTCACCTACTCAGATGGAACGTTATGGTGAGTACATAACTTCTAATTATTCTTTCTGAATGATGTAAGATTCTAAGTCTGATTGACATAACTATTATTATTCTATTGTAAATACTTATTTTTCATGTATATGTTTTCTTTGAGTATTCTATGTAATCTTGCTGTTGATAGCTTACTTACTTTTGTAAATAATCTGTATAACCTGTGGAGATTTTCTCCCCGGGCTTCCACTGAAAAAGGGCTACTTAGCTCAGTCGGGCAAACCCAGTCAACAAATGTAAAATAAATAAATAATAAATAAAATAAATCCATTTTAGAAGCTGATCAAGCCCTGTGTTGGAACCATAACATTCACTTGTTTATATACTCTTGTCTCAGTTTACATGCATATTTCCTCTCCTCTTGTTTAGCCAATATGTCTACGAGTTCATCAAATTCGCTTATGGTGGGATTATTCTAGGACTTGAATTTGAGTTATGTTTTCTTGGCCATTATCATTAAAAGCCCTAGAAGAGCTGTTCAACTCCTCATCCAACCTTCTATTTCTTTTTGGTCCACCAGCATCAAATTCTTAAATACAGTTCACTGTGAAATACTGCTCTAATTAACTATTGTTGCTCCTTTTTGTAGTTTTCTATGCACTCATACTGCCAAAATGTGTGACTATAAATGCCTACCAGTTCTTTCTTGCATTTCCAACAGGTGTTATATGCCTGAGGAAATATATGCTTCATTCTAACTGTGGTATAGTTATTCTTATGCAGGCACTCTCAAACAAATTTTCTAAACATTCTAGACTTGATGGAGTACTTGAGAGAGAGAAATATCCTTACATAGTCATCCCAGCTGAAGTGAACATCTGGTTGTTTCTCCCAGTCTCATTTTCAGTGCTCTTGCCTTTCTCTTTAATTTAATTACTTGGTAAGTCTTTTTAGTCATTTTCAGTGGAAGATAAGTCATTGTTGCCTCTGTTAAGAATCTAGCAAGTTGCAGGATGTTCTGGTTTTATTTATCTTTTCCATTTGTTTGAATTTGGCCGTCAGCCTTGTAGCAAAATCTTTCAGAGACCCCTGCATCAAATGTCTGTTTGGCTTTGTCCTATATTTCCTTCTGTAAGCTGCTGCCAGTACCTAATTAAGGTGTCCCTTATCCCAGTTTGTTTGCTACATTGTCCCCATATCTATTTATTCTTGTATGTCTTGTGGGAAGAATACCATTTCCCATTCCTTAGTCTTACAATCTACAAATAAACCTTCTCCTATTTTACCCAAGTAACCCATATGTGAACTGTGCCCAAAACTGCTTACCCATGTTACCCAAAATAAATATTTTCCACAAGTCCAGAGGCAGTCTGATTTGAGTCTGTGGCATTATTTCCCTTTTCACTTGATAGGCTTCATTTTGTAGCAAATGCAAAAATTTCATGTGGGTTGCTATAAAAAATAGCCTGGAAAATGAGTGATGCCCTGTCCTTTGTATTCCTTAAGCACAGTGATCTGATCTTATACTATTTTAGGCTCCTTGCAATTCCCCCATCCCACCCGAAAAAAAAAATGTAGCCATTTTTGATCATCTAAAAATACTTTCAGGAGGGTGAAATAAAAATATAAATGCATGCCTGAGGTAAAGTACTAATGTTAAAAAAAAAAAAAAAAAAGCATCATCATAGTATTTCATTATAGCCTAATCCATCTGTGTCAACAGCCAGAGTGAACATATTTTATTTTTTTACATTGCTTCTTCATATGAGTATTTATTTGATTTTACCACTGTATTCACTGTCCAGATCCCCACTTATTTTATTCTACTGTGATTCCAATTATAAGGGTGCCTTAGCGTAAGATCTGTGCTTGCTTGATAGCCCCCATTTTTGATGGATTTATTTTGTATCCCAAGATCTTCCCAAATTCCTGCAAATATCAAACGACACTAGTAATATCCTTCTCTGGTTTTCTTGGCTAGATAAATACATCATCAGCAGAGTGATAATTTAGAGTGTTGTCCCTCCCAGTAATAACCTATTTGGAAGTGTCTTAATAGGGTCGAAAAAGGCTTGGAGTTAGAGCACAAGTAACAAGGGGGGCAACAAGCAATCTTGCCATGCCGTTTTTTTAAACTAATATAATCTGACAGCTACCATCTCACTTTGATTCTAATCATTGCCCCTCTAATTATTTTATCTAAAAGGTCAGAGAACTCTGACAGAAACCCATTTTCAATTAGTATTATGTAAAAAATTCGAAGCTTACCCAGTCAAATGCTTATTTGGTGTATAGATTTACAATTACTAAAGACTTGTTTTTGTCATTAGTGTATCCAGTTAACATGGCAGGCTTCATTATATTATCATAGCTTTGCCACCTAATTCTATCACTTCTGAGAGCAATCTTGCTACTCAAGTTACTAATATGGTCATGAATGCTATAGTTTTGTTTAAGGATAGATATAAGCATAGGATGACTGTACTAACAAATATTTTCCTTCCCTTTTTATCGGTGATACTACCAGCTCATGCCAGGACTGGCACCTCCTGTTCACTTTACAACTCATTAAAACAGGGTAATCCAGTGTTCCACAGTCACCCCCATCTATACAGCAACTCCCTTTTTTCCATTTTCTTCATAGGGTCAGGGTGTCTTGTCAACTATCGGCATCTATGTCTATTCAGTGCTAATGTCCTGCCTTCTTCGACACTCATGCCTGGCTGTCACAGGTCTTCTCTCACACACTCCATCAACCTCTGTACTGGATGTCCTCATTTCTTCTTGCATTCTTCCTGTCTGTCCCAAATCTTCTTTACCAGACTGTCTTCTGTTTTTCTGCACATGTGCATGAACCACCATAATCTGTTTTCTTTGACCTTCTCTGTAATTGGAACTACTTTGGCTTCTGCTCCTACGTTCTCATTTCTTCATTTGTCCCACAGTGTACATCCTACCACCTGTCTCATGCACTTCATCTCCATTATCTTTAGCCTCCTCAACTGCTATTCCTTTATTACTAAGGTTTTTGCAACATAGAATATCATACTGTTTGCACCATTGTTTTGTACACCTTACTTTTCAGCTTTTTTGGCATTCTTCTGTCATACACTACTCCTGATAGTCTGTGTCAGCTGGCTGCAGCCTCTCTGTAACTAGCTTTGGCCTCCTCGGTAAGACTTCCCTTCTCTTCAATCAACCCTCCCAGATACTTGAAGCTGTTAACCTATTCCACTATTTTCCCTTTTATCTCAATTTCCAGCTTCTTCTGATTCCCCTATTTGCTGCCATTACAATTGTCAGTTTCATCCCTTGAGCCTTCAGTTTTACATTACATTATCCTATCTTTTGCTGAAGTTCTTGCTCTGAGTCTGTCTTAATGCCACATCATCTGCTTACAGCATCTTTGTTGATCTGTCCCATCTGACCTATTTGCTAATGTCCATCACCAGTATGAATAAGAGTGGGCTCAGAGCTGAACCTTGATGCACTCCCACTTCCAACAGGAACTCCTCTGTTAGACTGAACATTGTTCTCACTTGAGTCATTTGGTCCATGTACATAGCTTACACTAATTTTACCAGTGTCTGTGGGACTTCGAACCGCTGCAGGACTGCCCAAATCAGCTTTCTTGAGACCTTGACATGAGCTTTCTCCAAGTCTAATAATGCTCAGTTGGACTCTCTCCTCATTTCTATCTTCTTCTCAAGTATCTGTCTCACTGCAAACACTGGGTCTTGATCTGCATCCTGATCTGAATCTGAACTGTTCATCTCCCATCGTGCTGTCTACTACTGTGTGTATTTGTTTATCAATCACCCTGTCCAGAACGTTCATGTAGTGTGACAGGAGTTTGATACCGCTATACTGCCCACTGTTCTGAATGTTCCATTTGTTCTTTAACACTAGCACTAGTATGCTTATTCTCCAGTCATCTGGGATATGCCTTTCTCCCCATACTACTGTGAGTGCACTCAGGAGCTGTTTCTTCCCTGTCTCACCCAACATCATTATCATATCTAAAATATTGAAATAAAAACAATCTGACCACCATACGAGGGGAACAGAGTGAAAAAACAGTAATTTAATGACAAAGGTTAAGTGCTTTCACTACAATCATTGTTAAAATTAAATCCGCTATTTAAACTATACGTTCATATGATTGAAATCATTGACCAGTCAGAATCAAGCATTCTGAAACACCTCTCTAAATAGCGCAATTCACAAAAACAAAGGCAAACACAACCTAATATATATAAAAACAGTACAGATAGAAAACAGGAATCATAAAAACACTCATGATTGCCTAAGTAAGAGAAAAATATATACATTTAAATATAAAACTAATTAATGTATTAAACTTCGAGTCTTTAACAACGGCTTCAAGGGCACTTTCCCATTCAAACCAGGGTAATTGTCTGCTTTGAATGATATAATCCACCTTAGCTCGCTACATTCAGTCCTAGATTTAAAATCACCCCCTCTTAAACCTATTTCCAACAGTTCTATGACAGTGAACCTAAATATATGGTCCGGGCCCCTATCAATAACATGTTTGGCTAATGTAGTGTGTTCATCTGATTGAATACTAGAACACATTAATTATATCAAGAATTCAAAGCAGACACTTACCCTGCTTTGAATGGGAAAGTGCCCTTGAAGCCATTGTCAAAGACTCAGAGTTTAATACATTAATTTTATTTATATTTAAATGTATATATTTTCTCTCCTACTTAGGCAGTAATGAGTGTTTTATGATTCCTTTTTTTTCTATCTGTACTGTTTTTATATATATTAGGTTGTGTTTGCCTTTGTTTTTGTGAACTGCGCTATTTAGAGAGGTGTGTCGGAATGCTCGATTCTGACTGGTCAATAATCTCTTAATCATATTAATGTCTAGTTTAAATAGTGGATTTAATTTTAACAATGAATGGTCTAAAGAAGCTACTACTTGTAGTGAAAGCCCTTACCTTTTGTCATTAAATTACTGTTTTTATGCTCTGTTCCCCTCGTGTGGTGGTCAGATTGTTTTTATTTCAGTATTTCATATTTTTTTTGCTTTTCCTACCTTTACCTGCTGGCTTCATTCATTACTCATCATTATCATATCTGCTGTGACCTCATCTGAGCCTGCTGCTTTCCTTGACTTCATTTTCCTTAGCGCTGTTCCTACATCTTCTATGGTGGCTTTCCTCTTCTCTCATAGTAGACTTTGTCTAGGGCAATACAGCTTTTGTAGGGTTTATTTCATTCATAGGCTGCTGGAAGTACTTCTTCCATCTACCTCTGATGTTCTGTGAATTGATGAGCAGGTTGTTTCTGGCATCCCTTATGAAGGGTGTCTGACTATCTCTTTATCTGTCTGTCTTTGCCTTGCAACCTGATATAGTTTCTTTATGCCATCTACTGAGTCACTTTCCAGTAGCTGGTAGAGTGCCTCTGGTGCCTTGTTTCTTGCTGCTGCAACTCCTTTCTTAACCTCTTTGTTAGCCAGACAGAATTTCTTCCTAGCCTGGTTCGTCTTTTCTGTCTCCCACTTTTTCCTGCATTCCTTCATTTTTTCTTTTGATGCTTTCCTGGACTTCTGAATTTCACCACCAGCTTTCCTTATGTACCTTATTTCCTTACCTGGCTTGGGTACATATCTGTTCTGTAGTCATCACACATGCAGTTTTGAGGTGCTGCTATGCTTCTTCTACTCCACCTGTTTCCTCTTCTTCTTGAAGTGCTAGAGCCCTGAATTCCTTGAACTGTTGTGCTTTCTTTCCAGTCAACTTATAGGTATTTAACCTGGTCTCTGTTGACTTCAGAGCCTTCTCTGACCAATGCTTGTGGCAATCAGTGGTTTATGCTATGGGCCGATTGTTTCACTGGGTATGACTACGCAAATACTGATCCTACATCAGTGCCCTTTCCTTACTAGGAGGAAACTCACTTGAGTTGCATGTTGGCCACTCTTGTATTTGATCTTGTGACAGTATTTATTTTTGAACCATGTGCTGGCTACTGTCAAGCTGTTTGCTAGAGAGAAGACTAAAATGGCCTCTCCTTCTTTATTCCTGTTGCTCCACCCATGTGACCAAGGCAGTCCCCATATCCTTTTCAGTTTGTCTGTCCCCATATGTGCATTCAGGTCAGCCATTATCAACACCAATACATGTTGCTCTGCTTTATCCAGTAGGTCCTACAACTGCTGCCTGAATGCACTGTTTTCCTCACTATCACAATGCTGCTGCGATGCATAGGTTGAGATTACAAATACTGTCCTGTCCTGTCCATTTGTCTGGAGTCAGATTGTCATGAGTCTGTCACTAATTCTGATGACATCCCTCACAGTCTTCTGAAGCCTCTCCCTCACCACTGTTCCCACACAATTTCTAGCCTGTCATCCTGAGTAGTAGACTCTTGATCCCAAGCCAAGTGGCTTTGCTGCCCTTCAATCTTGTCTTCTGGATACTTAGGATATCTAGCTTCCTCCTTACCATTGTGTCATCCACTTCCAAGCTCTGTCCTGACAGTGAACCTACATTGAATGTCCCAATCTTAATCACATGTTTGGCAGGTTGATTGGTTTTACGCCCTGCTTTCACTACCAGCCAGCCAGTAACTTATTAGCTTAGGGCTGCTGGGATTTATGGTTGGCACACACTGGCCATTAGGAGCACATATACCCCTCCCGCCATTGCCATGGGTCCCTGGTGTAAGTCGGAGTAGACTGGGTCCTCAATCCACTTTTCACTGGCAAATACGCATGCCCTTCTGGCAACTTTAATCAATACAACGTAATCACCTAGAGCCATATTTTTGCAACGTTGAGTGACTAGCTCTGCCACAGTGTGCACTTTGTGGTCTTTGTTCTCCTGTCTTTTTTTCTTTTTTAAGCAAGAAACATCTGTATTAAATTATCACGTATGACACAGGCAATCATACATTTATATAAATGAAAACAAACCATATTGGCATAATTTTAGTTGTAAACATTATACATCACAAACCATATTGATGTAGTTGTAGTTGCAAACATCATACATCACCTATAGTCTATCCAGTCATTGTCAGTCAACCTTACATAGCTCATTCAAATCCTGCCTTCTTTTAAACCTTTTTCCTCCTTTGCATGTATTGTTCCCACAATCCCCATTTTTTCCTATATAATTTGCTCCTACCCTTTTCTAAAGTTCCCAATTCCAGTTGTTTTATCTCTGCTACTGTATTCATTACTTTTAGTAAAGTTGGTTTAGACTTTGATTTTCATTTTCTAGTAATTGCTTTTATAGTAGCCACCATAAGTAGACTCAGCACGGCCTTAATATGTCTAGGCAATTCCAATTCTATGTCATGGCTCAAAAAAATAATTTCCCTAGTCACCAATTTTCTCACCAAGCATCTCTGACAGAGCAGTCTGCAGGGAATCTTTAAAGTCTGCAAACTCATTACACTCCCAGTAAATATGTTCCCAATTACCTCTTTCTTCCCCATTTGCTATCTACCTGTGGAAAAATTCTTTGGAGTCTACTTGGGGTATAAAAATACCATTGCAATCACTTACAAGTAAAGATCCTAAATCTTCTACACTTTGTTGCATATTTGTGAGATGTACCTGTATCTCCCCATTGTTTCTTTGTGAATTGCTTATCCAATCTCTCTTGTCAATCCTTTCTATCCACCTCTGATTGATTCTTATAGTTATCATGCAATATTTTATATGCTCTACTAATTATTCCTTTTTTAACAGCAGCTTCTGTTCTAGATTCTACTAAACACTCTACCAGTGATCTTTCACTGGGATCCCCCTATTTCTTTCTCTTTGCCTATACTCTGATATCAATCCTTGTTAGGGAAGGGAATCTGTATTTTGCAGTCCAAATACATTTTTGGCTTCTTCCCATTCTGTTACCATTCCCTGTCTAATTATTTGCTGACAGTACCTTGGTTGTCTTACCAGTTTTCGCCAATATATTCCAGCCTATTGTCTGTATCCCTAATTGCAGTCATCCCTATCAGTAGAATCTCCTTTTTCCATTCCCACATTGGCTTAGTTCTTAGAATACTTTCTGCTACTTTATGAATATAATATTCTGCATGGTTATTGTTACTCTCTTTAAGGATCTGCATCCAGAATCCCAGTCTCTCCTTGTTTCTTGAGCCCCCCCTTGTTTCATCCACATCCCTTTCCACTTGGAATTATAGGTTTCTGTTTGTGCTATGTATAGGAGCCTTAACTGTGTACCTCTGAAATACCTCTTCAAATCGGGTAATCCCAAACCGCCTTGCTCACTTGGAAGAATCAGCTTATCCCACTTGCCATCTTCCCCTCCGAGATCAAATCCTTCAATTCTTTATTAATTACTATTTACAATTTCTCCTCTGGTTGATAGAAATATGCCTGACCTGTGTATAAAACTAACAGGACTAAAAACATTTTAACTGCTTATATCTTGCTATCCATGTCCATTTAAGAGAGCTTCTAATTTCTCAGTTTTTGTATTATCTTTTGTTTAGTCTCTTCCCACATATTCTTAGCTGCCACACCAGAATCCTTTTAATCCATACTCCTAAGTAGTTTATTTTATCGTGTCCCCATAAATATGGATATTGCTGAACCAATTTGTGTGTGGGTATATAATTTACAGCCATTGCCTTTGTTTTACCTTAATTAATTTTGTATCCCTAAAGCACATGAAACTGCCTCAAAATGTTCCACAACACTGAAATGTCCTTTTCTGGTTTTATCATGTGTAAAATAATATCATCTGCAAGTAGAGCCAGCTTTTCTTGACTACAATACCAGTTATATCTTTGAATTGAATTTCTGAGTCTTTTATTTTCTTTGCCTATGGTTCTAAATATAGTGCAAATAAAGGGAAAAGAGGACACCCCTGCCTGGTTTGTGTTATCCTATCTTAAGGATACTACACACCACAGTAGATGCTCAAAGCAGTCGATCTATGCAACTCTTCACCATATAGGGCTCCATCTAGAATCTGTGTTGCTGCCCACAGCTCCATTCTTGGGTGAGTTTGAGACAGAAACACTCAGCATGTTTTTTGGAGGTGGGAAAACCCTCAGAGACACACAGTGAAAACATGCAAGCTCCAAACAAGTATTCTCCTGGGATCAGGATCGAAACACATGGCAGATGAATACCTTAACCATTATGCTAACAATCTGCACCTCACATGGTATTCAGTCACTGTCAGGCATCTTTTGCCTGATTGCCCAATACTTCTTTACTTCTCTTAACTCCCCATTTATAATTGGCTGGATTACAGCCTCTGCCCAGTACTGCTACAAAGTGGGAGTGGTATTTTCTGTAAAACTAATGTAAATTATCTTCATAACTAGGCACTTTGTGGCTCAACAGAGAAAAGGACTATATAATATCCACTGAAGATCTCCAAAATCTCTTGGGTCTCAAGTGTATTTACCTGTAGACAAAATCTTAAGTCTGGCCATGACTCTGTCTTTTTTGTTGATGCAACTTTTTGGCCAGAAAGCATTGTGCTGGAGGATTATCTAAGCACCTTCAGTGAGATGTTTTAAATTCTGATTTTTTTGTTTAAGTATTGTACTATCTTGTTCTTTTTTTATTCAATTTAGACCATTGAGTCAGGACATATTCCTCCAGTTTCTTATAGACTCTCCAATTTACTTCTTGATATTGCCTTTTGTCCATTTCTGATGTTTGAGAGCCAGTCACTACACAAAGTTTTCATGTCCTGTTTGACTTTCTCCCACTCACACCCCAAAGATAGTTCATCTGCCTGCTGCCTGTCCAAAATGCCCTTCAGTGTGTCCTGACAGTTTTCCAAAGGTGTCTGTCTTTAAAAAGCATACAGGGAATTAATATTGCCTCAAACTTAACTAAACAAGTGAAATTCCTGCAGTGCGTGGTCCAAATATAAAAAAGGACAAGAATTATAATAACTAACCAGACCCACATATTTATAACATATAAAAGCCCTGTACATTACTGACATATAATACAGACAGAAAATTGGATTAACTTCAGAAAAATGTGTACATGCCATGGTCCCGCCTCATCTTTAGCTGTATCTATTAAACCATGCAGCCTATGATACACTGTAAGACATTTCCTTTGTGTAGTAACTCTGTAATTTCTCAAGTCCTCACTCACATTGCTTTTACTGGTCACCATGTTCCAGTTACTTACTATTCCTTGTTGTAGTCCTATATTTTCCCCTAAAAGCTTTCTTAATTACCTTTGCCATATCCCTGGGGTACCTAGTCAGTATCTTAGTATAATGGCACATCTCCCCCCTCAGTGTCTTGAAAATCCTTATCCACTTGAATTGTTACCTTCTTTAGTTATCAAAATAATTATAGCCCAACCCCCACCCCACCCCCATAATTTGTATAAAAGTCATGTCTGAATCCATGCTTTATTAGTGTCTTATGTTTGTCCAGATCAAGATGGGTTTTCTATAGTGTGACAGTTTGTAACTTGGCCTTACATGTACAAGTCAGGATGTTTGTTCCCTTAATTGGTTTGTTCAAGACACTGACATTCTAAAAAAAAGTATAGAATTTACCAATCATCTGTACTTTATTTGAGGTATCTAACTTCAGTCAACTCTTTTACAGCGGTTTCATTTACCCAACTCTAATTTTCTGAAGTTAGTCCAATTTTCTGTCTGTATTAGACAACTAAAACTATAATTCTGCCTGTGGCTGTCCTAATCATCCTCCTTCCCATGGCTGCCTGTTTTATCTCACTTCTGCCCTTTAATAAAGAGCTACTCTTTGCATTATTTTTAAGCTGTGCGTGCTTTCCATAATTCTATCTGCATACTTCTTCATATGAATAATAGACCAAATATAATGCTGAGAAACAAGAACATGTAAAAGTGCTTTGAAAGGTAAGAGCATGCTGTGTATTTGGGGAGAGGGGGTGTTACCACATATTTATATTTTATACTGAAACTTTTGAGTTGTTGCGTCCATCACCCATCTTTCATATAAAAATGTACTCAGTCCACCATATGTTGCCCCTATACATTTCAGAATCCCATCTACATCTGCTTTTCTTTAACTTCATTTTGCAATTCTTGTTTGCATTATACTAATTTATCTTTAATTTCTCTACAAAGTGGCAAAAATTTCTCTATTAAAGCATTGTCATATAACTTGTATCTATTCCTAACCAGCATTTTCATATTATGTCTAATTTAAAAACAGTGACGTGCAGTCCCAGATCAGAGGTGGCAAGTATAAAGTCTCCTACTAGTGGGTGCTGAGATAAACAAAAATAAAGCAGGGCAACTTGCCAGGTAGTTGGGAGGTCCTCAGTACTTAAGTGGTTCTCATTGGGTTAAATTATCCTATTATTTGGCTGGTAATTCCTTTGACTTTCCTGGAGGGGGTAGTGGCTTCTCCTGGTCTGGGGTGTAGAGGTCTGATCTCTAGCTTCTCCCTTTCGTCCAGTTAAAGAAAACACAAGTACTCAGTTCTCCCTTAAGTTCAAAGATCTTTATTGATAGATGAGCACTGCTTAGTTGACTGAGACACAATATATTAAAGATTGTAAATTTATTATTCTTAAAATGCTTTGTAATACTTTGAAGCTTTTCTCCCCAGGCCTCTACTGAAAATGGACTCCTACCCAGTCAGACTTTCCCTGGTAACCAAATGTTAGTAAATAAATAAATAAACCATAAACTGTTGCTGCTGTTTTTGGATTACCATTAAACTGTTGCTGCTACTTTGGATTATTCCTCGTGTGGTGGTCTACTTTTTAAAGTTTACAGCCCTAATTTTGGTACTTGAGCTGGGACTTCGGTGCTTGCGCTTTATTTATCAAATAAATAAACACATTATTGTCTTAGGATGAAAATAAGCATGCTGCTACTCACCTAATGATCACTCAACGCATTTGCTTGTAGGAAGATGGCTGCAGCCATGCATTTGTTGTGCCACATATATGAAGTGTTTCAAATGCCAGTCAAAGTCAGTTCACTAAATTGAATCTCAGGCAACTGTGAATAACTGAGTAGCCAGATATGAGAACTTGGAAGGAGAACCAATATGTTTATCAAACACAATCACTAAAATTGGTAGTCCCCTGAAACATTCAACCAGTACTGAAGGAATCTGCAACCAGGAAGTCTCGGATCTTGACCATTCGACTAGTCCACTGACACTAAGGAGGGCCAAAGCCTGCCTGATGAGAATTGGGAAGCCAAGATGTCTGAGCCCATGCCACTACCATCACTAGAGCGCTTCCTTAAAAATGTAGCCCTCCAAGTCTGCCTTTATGCTAGTGTTACGGCTGTGATACCCTAGATTATCTTTCTTTCCTCTTGCATGTGAAGGCAAGACCTGAAAAAAAAAACTCTCTGAGTGAAAAGAAGGAAATTCCTTCACATGCCCCTAGCATGATCAACCTTGTAAGCCAGCTAGATCCTGACAATACTTGTGCTACTACCTTTTCCTGCTTTTATGCAGAAGGGTAGGTGAGAGAGTCTCTTGTCTGTTCTTCTTGGTGTGTACTCCTCCCTTATCAGGCCCATGATTGAGTACAATGCCCCATTTGGTATGTACCTCACCCGGCACTTACAACAGCTGGAGAGACCCCAGAAGTACCTCACCAAGAGGATCAAGGGTTTCCAACATATGTCATATGCTGCCAGGCTAAAGAAACTCCAGCTCTATTCAGTAGCATACCGCCTGCTCAGGGGTGATCTGTGCCTGACATACAAGGCCATGTCCAACCAGGAATTGATGGACATGCTCCACCTCAAAAAATCAAAATCCATAAGAACCACGAGAGCCAAAGATTTAAACCTCAGTACAAACATGAATAGAACATGCTGGAGAGACAGATTCATAACTCAGAGGTTTCCCATACTCTGGAACAAAATCCCAGTCCATGTTAGGCAGAGCCCCTCACTGTCTCTCTTCAAGAGAAATCTTGACGAGTGGATGGGAGATCGTAGGTTTACCCCGGAGTTCACCCCTGTATCGCTACTTAACAGAGGCACAGTAAACTAATTTTAATAAGTAAGGGGGTCTTCAATGTGTCACTATTAGACAAAGGCACAGTACTCTAAATTTATTCTATACACCTTAGTACCACTACATGAGGTGGTGAAAGCCACATCTCTAGGGCTAGGCTTGTAAATGCCTCAGGGCAGATAGCCTAGTACTAAACTATGAAATTATGAAAAGGACTTGCCCTCCCCCCTCCCCCACCAGTAATGCCTGCTATTTTCAGCCAAGTAATCTCACTGGCCCTGTGATCCCTTGGCCTGCTATCATTTTCATCTGCTGCCACTTACAACCATACAAAGGCTATTTCAGATGCATTTCTATCTGGTTAGCATATTTATATAACTGTATAACAGAGTAGTAGTTTTAAATGTGGTACTTTTTAAGCCATAGAATTTCTGAGAGATGCTCACAAAAAAACAAAACAAAAAGACTTTCAACACCCTTGGGTCCGTTTAGGTGAACAGTGACATCAATAACCATGATGTCTAATTGTAAACATACTTTAATGGTCTATGTATTCCCCACCCCTGGCTACAAAAACAATTTTCTCACACTTGACATGTCTGCAAACTTTTTAAGTATACATTAATTTCACACTGGCACCCTTTACCTTATAAGCACTGTTGCATAGATTGTATCCTTTCTGTGTTTGGATAACATTGTTCTGTAAAATATTTACACCTCAGCCCTTAAAGTTTATTGCCTACTCAGAATAGTACACTTTAAAAATAATTTTCCCTTCTTATGGAGAGCAGCCTGTTTGCAAAAACTGCAAGTTCATTAACATAGCACTAGCTAGTCATACTAAGTCAATATAGGGTGCACACTACCAAGGAAAATACCACAGTGCTTCTAAATGCATTTAAGTATTTGCCTTGTCATGATATCAATTTCCCTCTGAATTACTGTCTCGGATGTAATTTGCAGTCTGTATCCATGAGATATGCATTAATTACAACATCATTCTCTTTGCTAACCACAGCTGTGTCAAGCTTGTTCCATTTTTGGGTAGGTTCCTTGCTAACAAATCTAAAGCCCTTTGATCTTTTAATTCAGCCTTCACAAATTTTTGGACTTATGATGATTTTCCTTTACTGTTTTTTTTCTCTTTTGAAGAAATGTATTTCATGTGTGCATTGTTTAAAAATATGTAGTAGTAGTACCGTGCCTTATTTATTGTCCACCTCAAACTGGGAGTGGTCACGAATTGTATGTCTCATTGTATACCTGTTTTACACTCTGTTTTGACTTGACACATTATAGCCTTACAAAAAAATGACAGAGAGAGACAGAAGAAAATGGGAAAGCTGCTAAGAGTAATAATATTAAAACCAGCAGCATTTTTTCTGCTACATTTTAACAATCTTTTTGTTCCAGTCTTTCTCCCCTAAACACTACAAAATGACTATCACTATACTCCTATTTCATCCTTACATCTACAGTTTGGCTTCTAACACATTTTAAAATCTAGCTTCGCCACATGGATCTATAGTATAACTTTATTCCAATTATGATATAGATCCATGTGGCGAAGCTAGATTTTATGTGTTTTTTTTTCCTTAATTGATTTTTGTTTGGTGTTTGGAATATGTCTTCTAACACATTTTACCTAATATTGCTGCTAGCTGTTGAGTCCCATGTGAAAAGAAGTCCAGACATTCTCCCTCTTACAATTCTGCAGCTCCAGTTTCCCAGGCAGCAGGGTAGGGCTGTGTCCAGTGCTACTTTTGGTTCTTTTGAGCTAATAGAGTGTTTCTTTCAGTCTCCACTACATTTTCCATTTAAACATAAAAAATGATTTAGCTTGTAATCTCTGTCAGTCAGCGCTACCTTGCTCTTGCAATGTTATGTATGCTTAACTCTATTGTTAGTTTGTTTTTCCAACCCTTTATACAGTTGTAGGTCTTTCATTGTTCACTGAGCCTTTAAGGAGCTTTGCTTTGAAGAAGGCATGATTGATTAATTTTAACACACACACACACACACACACACACACACACACACACACATATATATATATATATATATATATATATATATATATATAGTTAGAGTTTTATAAGCTGTAACAAACAGATGTTTTCTCCCCTCGTATGACAAGTGAGTAATCACTGTATGTGAAAATCTTTGCTTCTCCTTCTGTAGTACCTTGCCAGCCTTCCATAATAATGTAAGGACACTCCTTTTCACAGAGTAGGACTCAAAACATACCAGCCCTACCCATTAAATATTATTATTAGTTATCGTAACTTTATATTCATGCACCCTAAGTATAGGGAATGGAATTTTATTGTATTCCCTATAATGTATACTCAGGGTATGCTTTTGTCATCTACTTCTGAAGGAACTCATTTAGCTATAGATAATGATCTAAAGTACTGGTATCAGTTGATATCTGATAATAAAGTTAAAAATCTAGATTTCTTAAAACAAGAATTTGATCTAAGAGAAACTTGCTGGTTAGAGGTTCAGACCTTTAGACAACATCTCATTAATAAAATAGATCTAATGTCTATAACAGTTAAAGAATCTATTCCAACACTGATTGATTACTTGATATTAAATTTACAACATAAAGTTTCTGATAAAGGTAAACTTTCATACATACATAAAATTATCAAACAAGAAACTTTTTACAGTGTAGATTCATACTGGAATTATTTCACTTCTATTAATGGGGACCCACCAAATCAACAAGATAAACAATATATATTGGAATCTGCTTATAGAACTACGTCTTCCATTGTCTGGAGACTTTATACATGGAAATTTTTACATAGATCTTTTTATACACCTTTGATGATGAATAAAATAAATAATAAAGATAATTTATGTAAGAGATGTAATGTAGAAATTAATGCTGACTGGGCTCATATGTTTTATGACTGTATAAAATTGAAAGAATACTGGAAGTCAATTAATGAATTTTTGCAGGCTCTTTTTACAGATAATTTCATTATTTCTAAATCTCTTATATTATTCAACACACCTGTACCTCAAAGTGTTAAAAGGTTAAGCTTCACTTGTTATGGTCTATTCTAGCAGTGGCTAGGAAAATAATAACTAGAAATTGGATTTCCGATACACCTCCTTCGCTCAATGAATTTAAAAATGTTATGAATATAGTGTGCCATATGGAAATAAACACAATTAGGACAAGAACAAATAGAAAAACATCTTATTATATTGTATGGGATAATTTACAAAATTTGTTAAAAAAATTTTAATTTCAATAGCATGGTATTTTAGTTTAATTAATTGATCTGATTGTAGTGGATGTCTTTGTAAATACTTTAGTTGTTTTGTTGAATATTATAATAATACCTATTTTTAATTAATTGTATAAAATTGTTATGATATTTCTCTTATATGTTAAAACAATAAACCTGTTTTGAAAAAAAAGATTAAAGGCATAACATCAATAAACAGTAGAACATTAAAACATACCAGCGCTGATCTAGGACTCTTATCCACTCCTCATCCTCATGGTGCATATAAATTTGTTGGCTATTTGTTGTTTGTTATTCTCAGGCAGGATCTCACTTCATTGGCATAGCAAGCCCAAAGTAACATTTTTACAGTTACACTCTTCAATGAGCACAGGTATGCCTGCAAATCTTGTATGTTTACATCTAGCACAGTCTTCTTCATTTAGCCTTTATTCCATTTCTTTGCATTTAGCCACAAGAGACACTATTCTCGTCTTGCCTCAACCAATTCTTTATTCAGAAGCTGGATGACATTGGAATGATTTGACAGTGAGTGGTCCATCTCCTGAAACCTTCTACACTTTGATGTATTCCGTAAACCTTGTTTTTATTTTCTCAGTTTTTTGTACAATTTCTTCAGTGATTTTTTTTATTTATGTTTTTTTGGTGTGTGTGTGTGTGTGGGGGGGGGCAGCAGTGTATTTAGCTCTATACTGGTGAAGCCATCCAACGGTTTCTGTTGTGCTATGTGGTCAGTAGCAGGGAGCTGTACTGCTAGCACACTGTTTGGTGCTTTCTCTTTACTATGATGCTGCTTTGATAATTACCCTTGCATTCATGTGTCTTCTTTAACTGCTACAGTACTGCTGAACCTGTTCCTGAATTTATTTGGTATAGGGTTTAACTTTTTAAATCTTGCAAAGAGAAGGCACCAAATCAATTTTCTCTCAGGGCACATTGTACCTGCAATGCACTTCCAGACAGACACCCAGTAATGCAACCCTTATTTTTTGATATTATTCAAGCTTATAACATTATTCGTATTTCATGGCTTTGTCAGTATTAGTAGACCTGTAAACTTGCTCCAGAAGGTTAATAAGTAAGCATACCTAATGCCAGTGCTGAGAGTATGTTTATGGTGTAAATGCACTGTGGAAATCTGCTCAGCACAAATATCCAAGTGAACTTTATCATTATGCTTGAAGTGGGCTTACACTTAGTCTAAATGCTGAAGGTGAGTTTGATCTTAAAAGTCATGTTGTGGATTTAGTCTGAATGAGGATTTGAAGTGATCTTAAACAACACCTAGCAATGTTATAGAGTGATCTTAATTAGTACCAAGCAGCATTTCAGTTTATTGTTATGCACTTCATGTTTTCTTTTTTATTAGTTAAAAGCTTTGTTTCATGAACTGTTGCATTATTGTTTTGTTTTCAATTCCATCTACCCAACTTTTTAACAGGTACAGAGAAATGCAACATTAGTGCAGCAGCTGGCAAGAAAGAAAATATTCCTTCGGAAATCAGTTCTTCATCAACTCAAGAAAGTTCCCCACAAAGGTAAAAAAATCAAAATCATTGTTAGATGGTGAGTTATTGTTTAAGCATACAACTAAAGTAGGGAGTTTGGCATGTTCCTCCAAAGGTAAAAAGAAAACAAATTATCATTATTAGAAGTGATTTTAAAAATTCAACTGAAGTAGTGAATATGATGTAGAAGGTACAACCTGTGCTCTTTAATAAGTGCAAATAATGATGGGATTATGGCATAGAAAATACAGTGTTCTGTAATAAAAATGGTTGGCATTTTCAGTCTCTGAATAAAAAAAAAACAGTGCAAACATTTACATACCTTAGTGAGCTTATTGATATGCAGCTGTTATCTTCTCATCTTAAGTCTCCAGTGACATCCTTGTGAACTATAGATTAGAATGTACAGCTGCTCCCAGCAGGGGACTTGGAAACCAGACAATAGAAGTTGTCAGAAGGAGGATAAATGTATGAAATAAAATGTCATGCAACAACATAGTGGTGTGGTTTATCATGATAATTGACTGCCAATTGATGACCAGAATGCCTAACAGTTTGTTGTGCATAGTTTAGAAGTAGGTTTATGACCTTGGTTATGTCAGAAATTTTAGATGTGGGACTGACAGCTCATTTTGGGGATTTTATTTACTTCATTGTCTCTTGATTCTTTTACATGGAGATAGTGAATTTGTCTTAGCATAGTTTTCAGATAAGAGAAAGTTATGACGGTTATTCAAAAGAATCTCCTAACTAGACAACTATACTGCTTAGGAATGATGAGTTATTATCTTTACCTAAACCAATATTTTAAAACTATATTATGTCTCTGTGTATCGTCAGAGCTATTCTGAAACTGCAAATATTACTATTAGCTTTATTAGTGATGTTGGTTGTGTTATACTGCGGAGTGGTGCATTGGGGTTGTTATCAAAGCATGTATTTCACTGCCTAGTGTTTTAAGTGGTTGAAAAAATATATACATTATATCTGGCAAAGGTTGCAGGTCAGTTTTAACGACAGCATCATCTTTTGATCGGCAAGTGTTTTCATCTGAAAACTGGAAAAAATGTTAAAAAGACAGGTTAATAGCTGTAACATGAGCTCTTAGGCTGCATGCAAATCTGTTTTTGAAGGTGACATTAAAAGCGCTCTATTTCTTTGACTGTGCTTTTTAAGTGTCTTCAAATAAATGCTAGATAAGCTCTTAGATGAAGGTATATGATATTTAAAATGTGTACATTGAGTAGGAGTGGGAGTAAAAGTGCACAATTAGATTTTTTATATAATTTAGAGTTCTAGTAATAGAATTGCATTTTAGAAGAGATTTATGTAATCATTTGCATCTGTGGAAATGGCTTTTCTGTGAAATACTTATGACCTTTTCACTATCTAAGATTTATTGGTGATATGTAATATTGAACAATAGGTGTGTGTGTTTTTGTGGGGGTGTGTGTGTGTGTGTGTGTGTGTGTGTGTGTGTGTGTGTGTGTGTGTGTGTGTGTGTGTGTGTGTGTGTTTTAATTACTTACTGCCTTTCATAGTATCATTTATACTTCTGACAAGTAATAAAAATTTGTCAGTTGTTCATGATCCAGTTTACAAGAAAACCAACAAGATGTTTCAGGTGGGAAGTTTTTTTTTCATATAGTTATAGTTTTCTGTGGCACAGTCAGTAAAACTAATTTATCTGTAAGGTTCCAGAATAAGACAGTCACAAGTAGTATATTTTGCAGCAAGACCGATTTGGTTGCTTGAAGAACAGCCCCTCAAATCCTGGTATGTCACAGAGATTTGTGAGAGTTGTCAATTGACATCCTTGCATCCATTTTCTCAAGGCACAATGACGTCACAGTTTTTTATAACGAAGAATGATGCAGGAGTGTTTCCCCCTATGTGGGTATGTGAGTGGCAAAGTTTCCAGTTGAAAAAAATATATATATATATGTACAAGTGTATTGTTATAACACTCAGGTTTACTTTAGTGCCCTTTGCAAAACTGTCATGCAGGGGAAATGGAAAAGATTGCTTGTTTAAAAGTTGATTGAATGCATAATTGTGCAAGTTAAGAACTAAAACTTCCATTTCAGTAGCAGGCATCATAACTGTCTTGAGCTCTAGTTCCCAACTGTACGAAGGCAATATTTAGGTTAGCATTGCCTATGTAAGCTATTTAATTGTTAAATTTACTGAAATATTTTGAAAGTTGTTAGAGAAATACTTTGCTTTGGCTTATTTTCTAACCTAGCCATTCATCAAAACTTAATTTCTCAATTTTTTTTCAATACTTTTCTCCAAGGTTGGTTAGTCTCTTTGGATCAAGAATTTACCATACATATTACAGTTTTTATATATGTATATATGTATTTATATGTATAGCGAACAACAGAGTCTTTAATCATGGATTCATATTACGTTATCGAAAGATAACGTAATCGAACGAACGAAACATCGAAACGGCTGCATTTCGAAACTTTTATTGTGGGGGGCTGCGCCTCCCCCACCCCCCACTAAATATATATTCCAATTCTGAGATTGCACTACAGTGAGGAAAGAACAAATATCCCAATCTTCACTGTACTGCGATCCCACAATTCAAACTTCGAAATGCGGCCATTTTGATGTTTTGGCCATTCGATTACGTTGTCTTTCGATAATGTAATAGGAACCCTTTAATCACAGTCTATTCAATCAGTCTTAAAACAGAAGATTGTACACCCATCAAAGACCCACATACTGTTTACAACAAAGGCCAGGATTCTGAAAGGGCCACTACCAGTGGTACACACCAAGGTGAGCTGTTACTGCTGGTGGTGGCTCTTTCTGATTCAGGGATTGATCCACCAATGTGATCCTACGTTGTCTGTAGGATTATCAGAGTGAGCTGTCTCCATGGCCATGTTACATGGCATTCCAGGGGAGCAATCTATGCTAATTAATCATGTGCTCCTGCCCCAGAAATGCCTGTGGTAAGGCACTACTTATACAGCTGGACATGTTAATGAACATGACTGGAAAGTTGCAGTTCTCCATTATAGTTAGTGGGGGAGACCATGTAAAAGGTAAGGACAGGTAAATGTCTGCAGTGAAGTGGGGATGTGTGAGACTGTGTGTGTGTGTGTGTGTGTGTGTGTGTGTGTGTGTGTGTGTGTGTGTGTGTGTGTGTGTGTGTGTGTGTGTGAGAGAGAGAGACCATGTTTGTGTGACCATGTCTGTGTGCCTGCAGTGGCTTGTAGATGGGGAGTGGCTGCGATACCACTAAACTTTCCTAGGCTAATGAACAAATCCTGCAGTATTGGGGTGGAGAGACACTAGACTCCATGGACTTTTAAATATTTGTTATTTATTTTTGTATTCTCTAAACTTGTTATAACCATTGGAGCTTTTCTCCCTGGGCCTCCACTGAAAATGGACATATATCCAGCTGGACTAGCCCGGTCAACAAATGTAAAATAAAATAAATATTGTCCTAATTCACTTCAAAAGTTAATAGATTAATATGTTTTGCAGCAAAATAGATGAATTGGGGGAACAGTAGACAAAAGGGATGTTTAAATTTTACTCAGAGTCACTTAAAAGTTAGTAGAACAGTAGGTTTTTCAACACATAAAATTGTGAGGAGGGCAACACTAGACACCAGATACAGTCTTTAAAGGACAATCCCAGCATTTCTTTGTTTGCATTCTGCAATGTTTACCTTGAGCAGTGTGTAATTCTGAGCATGCTCGAGACTTGTCTGTGTAGTGTAGGGGGAGAGTTACCTACAGGAAGTTTCAGCCTTTTAATCACAGTCCTTCTTTTTTTCCTGATCTACTCACAACAACTTTTAGGTTGAGCCATTCATTATTTTAGCTTGTGGCTTGTTATTTTCAAAGAAAGGTATCTTCTAAATGTTTTTAATGACCTGCCTTCTCCTGGCTTCTGGTTTCTGTGGAAAGGATTGTTAAACAGTTATTCAGTCTTCTTCGAGATGGTAATTAGTTTAGCAAGTGGCTTTTATCTTTGCCAAACAATAATACTTCATGTATTATATTACCTGTTGCTACTTCTGTAGAAAGCATGTGTGATTCAACTCACAAATATTAATACATGGAGTTCTCTATTCCTTGCATTTCATGTTATTTAGTGCCTACTCTGGAATCTACATTGAATGCCTTTTCTAATACAGGCATTACATCTTGCTAAATTACTGGATTTGTTCATTGTCTGTTTCTTTTGCTCTATGTATTGTTACAATCTGTGCAGATATTTCTCATTCAAAATGAGAATGAAAGCGTTTTATAATGTGTCTGGTAGTACCGTTCTCCAAAGAAGTATTGTATTTTTTTCTGTTACTTTCACTTGACCTTTTATTTCTTTGTACTGAGTTCTGCATTTCCAAGTATACCTGTAGCCTGTTGTTTCATTAATTTAGTTATTAGTCCTACAGACTGTGATCCAACTTTCTGTACTGGCAGAAATTATACAGCAAAATGACAGAACTGCCACTTTATTTGTGCTGTATTACGTACCTCTCTTTCATATCACTGCAGTAAAATAATGAAAGCTAAATGTAATATTTTCTTCAGTACATGCTCTCGACTGACTCCTCTACTTGCTTTTCAACAGTTTCAGTGAAATTCCCATGAATGTTGCTTTCATGCCATGCATTGCATTGCATGTCTGCTGTTCATTTCGGATGCTACACTCTGACTCTCGGCAGCGTTCTCACCATTCTGTTATACAGCTCTGCCTTTCATTTTGTCGTGATCAAAATTCATTGTTTCTTGACTTACCTTACCAATTATATCCTTGCATTTCTGAGTCCCTTAGTTTCTTTCCCAATGGTTCTAAATATAATGCAAATAATAAAGGGAAGAGAGGGCACCCCTGTCTGGTTCCTCTGCTCCAACAGTGAGTATCAGAAAGGACCTCCCGCCTACTTCATTTTTCACCTCCAATCCCTCATATATCTTCCCAGTCAACCTGATAATTTTATCAGGGAATGAAAATGCTTCCATTGTTCTGCTCCTAAAGTCCCAGCCTACTCTGTCAAATGCTTTCTGTGAGTCAAGACCAACAACAGTGGTATTTTCTTACATTCTGCTTCCCTCTGGATCATCAGTGTTCTGTTAATGTTGTCAAAAGTTTGCCTCCCCTTCACAAAACCATATTGATCCACATCTATCAATTTTTGGCATCACTTTTGACATTCTTTTAGCCATTATCGACAAAAACACTTTATAATCATGGTTTAGTATTAAAATAGGCCTGTATGAACCTGGCTTTGATGGATCTTTACCCTCTTTAGGTATTACAGCTACCACCACTTTCTTCCAGGATGTTAGTACTTCTCCTCCTCTTAAAATACTGTTAAAACTGTCCATATCTTTATCAGTTTTTTTCCCATCTAACTTCCAAACTTCCACAGGAATACCATCTATTCCTGGGGACTTGCCTGCAGATTGGTTATACATCACCATTGCTATCTCATCTCCTCCTATAACTGCTCACCTAGTACTTATTCATGAAATGGAAAAGAGGCTTAGATAATGAATGCAGTGTGAGACTAGGAAACAAATGTCCCTCTAGTACCTTACTGACCATGACCTACAGTTTACCAAAAGCTATTTATTTTAATTTGGGAAAGTTTTCTTTTTCCTATGGCTCTATCAAGTCATGTTGCATGTTAAAAAAAGTATACTGTAAGCCAGTAGTGATGCTTCATGTACTGAGAGGTGGTCGATCATGCCACACTGCCAAAAATCATTCCTTATTTCCTCAACTACCCACTTAGCCTCATTGCAGAGGCATAGTAGATTTGAAACTTATCCTGAACAGGGTTGCAATGAACTGCTGGGCACATGCACTCAAATTACAGTAAGATCTAGTGTAAGTGTAATTTCACTGCACATTATTTATTTGACATTTGTTGACTGGGATAGTCTGACTGAGCTACTTCCCCTTTTCAGCGAAGGCCAGGGGAGAAAAGCACCACAGTAAAATATTATGTCATTAGATGTGTTAGGAAATGGAGTAGCAAAACTCACAGGCAGATTGTACAGATTCAGATAAAGCGCTGCGGTTTAGAACTGAACTAGGGACGTAAGTATAGCATACTCGATAACTGATTTAAAGCAGGCTTTAGCACTTCACTGGTACCAAATGAAACATTTCCTCCAGTGATCTATTTAGCAGTTTGTCCCTGCCTGCACAAGCACTTCACTGACACCAGATTAAACATTTCTCCAATGATCTCTTGAGAAGTTTGTCCGTGTCTCCATAAGCAGTCAACAATCATCAAATGGGATACTTCCCCCAGTGATTCCGGGACAAGCACTTTTAGTAAGATCAAATGAACCACTTCTTCCAAATACACATTCAGTAGTTTGTCCATGTAGTCCCAAGCACTTCACGAACATTAAATGAAATATTTCCCCCAGCAATCCATTTCATAGTTTGTCCATGACTGCAAAAGCACTGCACTGACACCAAATGAAACATTTCACCCAACGATCCCTTCAGTAGTTTGATTATGCCTGCATAAGAACTTCACTGACACCAAATGGAACATTTCCCCAAAACAATCCCTTCAGTAAGTTGTGTGTCTGCACAAGCATATCACTGAAACAAAATGAAACATTTCCCCAAAATGTCCGCACAAAGACTTTGGTGATGACAGAATGAAAAATTTCCTCAAATGAACCCTTCTGTAGTTGGTCCATTATCACTGAAGTCATTCACTGGCACCAAATAAAACATTTCCTCCAATGATCATTTCAGTATGTCCAAGTTTGTACAAACACTTTTAATGACACCTAAAGAAACATGTCCCCATGACCCTCTCAGTAGCTTGTCCATATCTGCATAAGTACTTCATTCACAATAAATCACACTTTTTCCCCAGTGATCCTTTCACTAGTTTTTCCATGTATGCCCAAGCACTTATCTGACACCTAATAGAACATTCCCACCCAATGATCCCTTCAGTAGTTTCTGCATGTATGTACAAGCATTTAACTGATGCCAAATTAAATATTTCTCTCAAAGACACTTTCAGTAGTTTTTCTTTGTCTGCTCAAGCACTTCGCTGATGTCAAATGAAACATTTCCCTCAAAGATCCCTTTAGCTAAGAGGTCGAGAGGTATACAAACCTCTTAACTGCTGCTGACAATGCTCAATCCCTTTCACTCTTCACATTTGTACATAGACACACGCACACACTTTGTATTTTTTTCTTTTACACTCGCTAACAAAATATGTTCTGTAATCCTATCTCACCTTCATTCTTACATATGGGATCGGAGCCAATCCTCGGCTCCGACTCTGCCTATTTACAAGCTGGAAGACTTCTAGTTGGCTCGTGGCTAGGCAGGTGTCCCATGGTGCATCAGTACAATCCCCAGATCTTGTTGCCGCGTCGACGAGTTCGGATGTGCTTCTTCTTGGCTCTGGCTAAGTCTTTCAATTTGTTCAAAATTTTTGGATAATTCTTCTGGTTTACCTTTAAAGAGCATTGTATAGTTATAGTTAGTGTTCTTTTTACTGTTAGTATACTTAGTGTTTACTAGTGCGCCATTTGTGTGCAATTTCTTCTAGTACAGTTGGCCCTTGGCCTTATAATACTGAGTATCCTGTGTGCCAGTTTTTTTTTGCAATATATTTGTTTCATATTAGGTATTAGTAATCTTAGGCACCTTTTGCGATCAGTTAGGCTGTTGGTGTTGTTAGATAGTTAAGTCATAACTTTTTGCGGTTCTTCCGCTTGCTAATATTTCTTGTTATTAGTGTTGCAAACAGAACGAGGTTCTGCTCACCTTGTTAATATTTTCAACAATTTAAACTTTATTCCTGTTTGGGTGTGTACAAGTCTCTCTCTCTCTAATTGTTTCTGTACTAGGTCTGTTTTAGTTAGAGGACCTAGTTTTCTCTTCTTTCTTCCTGCCCAGGCTAGGCCCGTTTAAGTTAGTGGACCTAGTCCTCGCAGTGTCTCTTTACCATTCCTGTAGGGCTAGGCCTGTTTAAGTTAGAGAACCTAGTCCTCCTTTCTTCTTCTGTGTGTGCATGTGAGTTCATCTTCTGTGAGGATGTCTAAGGAAAGCAAGGACCATAAGCCATCTGGCTTTAAAAAATTTATAAAATGTTCACAGAAAATGTCCATAATGGATGGCCACAGTAACTGCGTTTACTATCTTGGGGCCATTCACTTACAGGAAACTTGCTTATTTTGCCACTCTTTTAGTGCTAGGTTGTTGCAAGAAAGAAAAAATAAGCTCACTCTAAAAGGTCTCCTAAAACCTTCTTTTGAGGAAGATCTAGCTAGCTCTTCCTCCTCTGCTAGATCTCAGGGATCCAAAAAGGAAAAGTCTAAGTCCTCTAAGAGGCCCTCCCCAGCACCGGTTGGTGCCTCGGAGAAACCTCTTAAAAATTCCAAGCCAGTCAAATTTACTGTCTCATCGACCCCACAGAGCTCAGAGCTGATTGAGAGTTGTACTACTGTGATTACAGGGTCGGCTCCAAGTATCTTGGAGCTGACCACTGAGAGTATTCAACGGAGCCGGTCTATGGAACCTTTACCAGTCTCCCCTACATTGAAGTCACCAATATTGCAGAGATCCTGTTCTCCTTCTCTGTCCTCCAGGTCTTCCAGGAGTTTATCGGAAGAAGATGTGGAGAGGGTAGTGCTGAGACTCTTGAAGTCATCTGCATTACCGAAATTGTTGTTGGCTCTGACCTAGTCAGTTCCGGGGCCACTTGAGTCCACTCCCCCTTCGATGATTCCTCCTCCAAGCCTCGCTGGTCTTTCGTAGGCGGAGTGTTTGGTACTGCTGGTGGAACTCTCGGTTCCAGCTTCCCTTATGGTTGTTTTGAGCAGAGTTCCGCTCCGACACTCTCAGTGCCGTCTGTGGTGTCTAGGAGCCGAAGCTCCCCGGTTGGCCCCGACGGGGACGCCTGGAACCATACCTCTTCTGTTCCGAGCCTCCCTCTTGGCACGTCGGCGAGGGTGAGCTCGGATTCTTCTTCTTTCTCGGAGACGATGGCTCTGGAACCGATGGCATCCTCAGTCTCCTCGGAGCCGAGGAGGTCTTCGGAGCTGGAGAAGTCAGCATTTGAGATGATGAGCATGCTGTCCCGGTCATCAGCTCCTACCAGGGGTACCGACACTCTCCCTCCTAAGGTACCTACTTCAGTCTCAGTTCCTACTCCCTCCCTAGACAGCAGAGACCCGCAGCCTCAGGAGCCACCGGCAGGTGGCCCCCACTCTTCCGAGACCTCCCCAGAATATCCTTCCGAGGAGCACCCATGGAAGAGAACATGTAAGAAGAAGCATGTAGACTCCCAGGATGAGTCTCTTACTTTGGACACTGACCTCGAGGAGTCAGAAGGGTCCCCCATGTCATCCTCTGATGATGTCGCCTTCATAGACATCCTGGAAATCCTTAAGCAGAGGTGCGGCTGGCCCACTGTCACCCCTTCTGATGAGGAGTCAGTGTACCTGAAGGCTTTTGTGTCTCAACCTTCAGCCTCTTGGGTGTCTTAACCCTTCGACGAACTGATGGAGTTAGTTAGTCGGAAGGTGTGGGATACTCCTGATGCTGTGGAGCCAGTCCCCAGGAGACCAAATAAGTTTCTTTCTGCACCCCGAGAAAAGGAATGTTTGTCTAAAGGTGTTCCCGTAGATGCCATGGTGGTGGTGGCGGCCACTAAGAAGGAGCTAGCAGAAACTACTTCTTCTGTTCATCAATCAGATAAGGAGTCTCGAACAATGGACAGATACGGGAAGTGTATCTTCTCTTCAGCGGCATTTACTCTTAGATCGCTGAACTACCTTACACACTTCACGAGGCTTCAGAGAGATCTCCTTAAGGAGTTAGGAGATTCTCTGCAAGGTACATGTACTGAGGGAGTCCCTGACAAGGTGTCTGCCCAGTTGTCCACCTTGAAATCTATTGTCAACTTGTCCATGAGGCTTATCTCGTATGCAGCCGATGGACTGAGTAGAGCAGTGGGTTCTGGAATTTCCCTAAGGAGTCATTCCTGGGTGCGTTTGTGTAATTTTGCAGAACCGTTCAAGTCTACCTTTACCAATGCCCCCTTTGATGGTTCCTCATTGTTTGGACCCAAGGTAAAGGACAATCTCACCCGATGCGAGCAAAAAGGAAAAACACTCTCTGCCGTGGGAGTACGTTTTACTGTCCAGTCTAGACCATACCCTAAAGGTCAGAGGGGCAGTAAAATGTGGTTCAAAAAGTCCCAGATGTTTTTCCAGGATGCACAGGGTGACTCCTCCTTCAGAGGCAGAGGAAGAGGAGGGAATGTTAGATGTCACCGTAGAGGCAGGAGCAGACCGCAGAACCAGGGAGGCCGTGATTCCTTTTGGTTCCGGCCTTACCAGCACTCCTGATGTGGAGCCCAACTGCAGTTCGCTGGGGCGGTCGGGGTCGCATTTCTTTGTCCTGACTAAGTATCACTCAAGACAAATGGGTACAAAGAATTATTACCAGAGGTTATGTCATACCTTTTTCTCTTCCACATTTTGTTTCCAAGAGGATCCTGGATGTTCCAGACAATCACAGGGATCAGGCAACTGTGGAGGTCAATGAGTTGCTGGCAAAAAGAGTCATCCAAACCGTCCCAGCAAATAGGATCCGGAACTTACTCCAGATTTTTTTAGTGCCAAAACGTACATGGGACTGGAGGCCCATCTTGGACCTCAGCAGATTGAACGAATCAGTAAAGAAGGACAAGTTCTGGATGGTGACACTGCAGTCTATACTCCCGTTATTAGGGAAAGACAATTGGATGTGCTCAATAGATCTCCAAGATGACTACTACCACATAAAAATGGACAGGGCATCAAGGAGTCATCTACGCTTCTGGCTAGGAGCCAGTCATTACCAGTTTCGTGCTCTGCCCTTTGGTCTCACCACAGCCCCCAGGGTATTCACTAAGTGTATGGCAGTAGTGACAGCTCACCTGAGACATTGAGTATTCCAGGTGTTTCCGTATCTGGATGACTGGCTCTTGACCGCCCTCACCAGGCATCTTCTTCTTTAGACCAGGGACGCTACCATTCAGCTTTGTGCCCAGTTGGGAATTTCTATAAATTGGGAAAAACTGCCTTATTGCCCTCTCAAACTGTGATTTTTATAGGCGCAGAGATAGACACAGTAGACATATTGGCTCATCTTCCTGTAGAATGGGCACAGAATTTGGTTTTTCAAATTCAATGTCCTCTCCCCTATGAAGGGTCAAAGCCAAGACTATTCTGCAGGTTGTAGGGACCATGGCTTCCACCATATTACTAGTGACACTAGCCAGACTACACATGAGGGTTCTTCAGTAACTGCTGTTGTCCCAATGGTCCTTTCAGCACCTGCCATTATCTCATCACATACTGCTGACAGACTCTTGCAAGAAGGACCTCATTTGGTGGACTCTGCCCAATCGGTTAACCACGGGCACTTCATTTGTTCCTTGCCAACCCGTTGCCACTGTGACCATGAATGCCGCACAGATAGGGTGGGGGGGCATTATCTAGGCAGGACTGTCCAAGGCACATGGCAAGATCATGAGGCTCACCTGCATATCAACGTTCTAGAGATGAGGGCGGTGCTCCTGGCGTTGCAAGCACTTCACGACCTTCTTCCTCTGGAGACTGTTGCAATACAATCAGACAACATGTCGGTAGTATGGTATATCAACAAACAGGGCAGAGCCAGATCATACCCACTCTGTCGAGAGGCCATTCGAGTTTGGAAATGGGCGATATCTTCCCAACGTTTTCTAGTGGCAACGCACATTCCAGGGACAACCAACGTGATAGCTTACAAGCTCAGCCGGACAATCCTGATGCCAGCCCAATTAATGCCAAATGCAACAGCTACTTCTCCCTCATCCCCATTCCGGGGGAGTCACCGAGAGACGCACTTGTTCACAATTGGCCCCTGGATCTCCTTTATGCTTTTCCTCCATTTCCTCTCATACCCAAGGTTATTCAGAAAGCAAAACGGCTGAGAAGCAAACTGATCCTCATTGCTCCTTACTGGCCTTGTCAAGTTTGGTTCCTCTTTCTCAGGCCTCTTCTCCTAGATGATCCTTGGATTCTGGACCCAGTTCCAGATCTCTTGACTCACATCTCAGGCTCACTTCATCCCTTCTTACACACACTCAATTTGGCAGCTTGGCTCCATCCCTAGTTAGTCTTCACAACTTCTTACCCTCCGTGACTCATATCCTTACATCCTCTCATAAACACCCTCCACTAGGAGACTATAGTCCAGTAAATGGAGGAGATTCTCTATCTGGGCGGAGAAAAAGAATGTTGACCCTTATACCGCCTCCATTCCAGTGGTTTTGGAATTCCTGTCTGAGTTTTCCACCAGAGATCTGCGGCTGCCACTATCAGGGTTCAATTGGCAGCGATTTCAAATTTTCATCTAGGCATACAAGATTCTAATCTGATGTCACATACGCTGTGCAAAACCTTCCTTAAAGGTGCCACCTTGTTAAGACCCCCATTTCAAGAACCTTTTGCTTCATGGGATTTAAATTTTGTGTTATCCAATTTGATGTCTCTGCCTTTTGAGCCTTCTCATTCATCTCCTTTGAAATTCCTGTCTTGGAAGACTTTGTTTTTGGTGGCTATCACATCGGCCAGACTGGTGTCAGAGTTACAAGCTTTGTCTGTAAAACCCCCTTACCTGATTTTTCACAAAGACAGAGTATCTCTTCATACTAATCCTTCTTTTGTCCCCAAGGTCTGTTCCCATGGCACCTTGAATCAATCCATAGAACTTCCGGTGTTCTTCCCAAATCATTCCAACGCAGCAGAATACAGATTTCATCATTTGGATGTCCATAGACAATTACGTTTTTATTTGTACCGGACTAAGGAATTCAGGAAATCAGATCAATTATTTATTTCCTTCTCCGAATCCAGCTCAGCTTTACCAGTTTCCAAAGTGACACTCTCAAATTGGATTTCTAGCTGTATAGCTTACGTTTGCACCTCTGAGGGTAGATCTTTACCTTTCAAAATCAAGGCTCATTCTACGAGATCTCAGTCTACGTCTGCAGCCTTTCAAGCCAGGGTCCCACTTGATAATATTTGTGCAGCAGCAACTTGGGCTAACCCTCACACATTTATTACTCATTACAAATTGGATTTAACCTCCAGGGGTAGAGCATCCTTTGGTTCCACGGTACTCAGGAGTATTTTTCCTTGAGCCACCCAAGAATAAGGTGCTAGGAACGCTGTCCCATATGTAAGAATGAAGACGAGATAGGACTACAGAACATAAAGAAGTTATGTACTCACCATAACGGTCCATGTTTGTATTCCATCTCACCCTTCATTCTTACAAACCCACCCTCCTACCCCCATCCTGGAAGTACCTGGAGACAGAAAAATATTGTTATTATTATCTGGACACCTTTTAGTATTGGCTTCTTTCTGTATGTTTGTTATTATTTTTCCTAATTAGCAGCAAACAAGATCTGGGGATTGTACTGGTGCACCATGGGATACCTACCTAGCTACGAGCCATCTAGAAGTCTGCCAGCTTGTAAATAGGCCGAGTCTCGGCTCCGATCCCATATGTAAGAATGAAGGGCGAGATGGACTACAAACATGGAACGCTATGGTGAGTCCATAACTTCTTTTTTGTCTGAGTCTAGGTATAATGGCCTCTGGAACATTTCAGCAGTCTAAGGGAGATGCAAAGGTGGGGTCTTAAGTTAGTAGATAACACATTTGCTGGAAGCAAACAAAGCAAATATCTGTCAGGGGGTGCCAAGGAAAGTCAGTGATCCCTGGAATGAGGTATGAGCCAAAGCAGCACTTCCATCTCCATAACCTGTTCTGTTACCTCAAACACACAGTACCTCCCTACATTCCAAATATCTTCACCACAAACTGGTAATAATGCACATCATCATTAGCCCTCTTCTCCAATTTTTCTTCATGGGGTCGGAGTGTTATGTGAACTATCGTTCTTTGACAGTCATACCTGAGTATTGCAGGTCTTCTCTCACATAATCCATCCCTCTCTTTGCAGGACATCCTCATTTCTTCTTCCCTGTTTCTCTCAAAACCTCACCACCAAATTAACTTCTGTTTTCCTGAACATGTGTCTGAAACACTGTAATCTGTTTGCTTTGACCTTCTTTGCAATTGAAGCTAGTTTGGCTTCTGCAGTGATGTCATCATTTTATTCATGTGTCCCACAGCGTACATCCAACAGTCATCTAAGTAACTTCATCTCCATTACTTCCACCTTCCTCAACTGCTCAGCCTTCACTGCCCAGGTTTCTGTACCATATGGAAGTGTTGGTCATAATGTGAGTTTACATTTCAGCTTCTTTGACATTATTCTGCTACACTCTACCCCCTCACACTCTGTGCCATTTGGCTGCAGCCCGGTCTGATTCTAGCGTTGACCTCCACATTTTGACTTGTCCTCAATCACCCCATTATGTACTTGAAACTGTTATCCAGTTCTACTGTATTCTTTTCAGTCTCAGTTTTCTGCTTCTTCTGATTTCTGCATTTGCTGCTATGACAACTGTCTTGTCTGTACTCCATTTCATTCTCTGTGACTTCCAAGCATTTGCTGAAGTTCTTGTTCACAGTCTGCTTGTAATGCCCCATCACCTGTGTACATCAGCTTTGTTGACCTATCCCATCAAACTAGTATGCTAATGTAGTCCATCACCAGTATAAACAGGGAGCTCAGAGCCAAGCCCTGATGCACACCCCAACCCCATCGGGAACTCCTCTGCAAGTCTGAATACTGTTAGTACTTGTGCCATTGAGTCCTTGTACATAGTCTGCACTATTTCTATCACTGTTTCTGGGACTTCAGAACATTTCAGGACTGCCCAAATCAGGTTTGTCATGCACTTTCTCCAAGTCTGAGAATGCTCATTTGGACTCCCTCCTCAACTTTTGCTTCTTCTCCACTATCTGTCTCGCTGCCAACATTGGATTGACTATGCTGCTTCCTGATCTGAATCCAGACTGCTCATCTCCTATCCTGCTTTCTGTTTATTTGTCTATCAGTCATCCTTTCCAGCACTTTTTTGAAGTGTAACAGGAGTTTGCTATCTCTATATTGCCTGCAGTTGGAAATGTTTAAGGTAATGAAAAAAAAAAGCCAACAACATCAGGGAACTTTATGTGAGATGATGTAACAAAAGACATGGTAACAAAACTATAATCTCTCTGGCATTGCCATGCATGCTTAGACTGCATTTACTTCCCCAGTTATCTATGGATAACAGCGAATTGTGCATTTGTTTTGTGGAGCTCTACCAAACACAAGAAATCAATCAACACCTCAGTCGTCCACTGCATAGGCTGATTGTCTGTGACTGCAAGTTGTCTGTATCATGCAAACCAAGTGATGTTAAGTTGTCCAATCTCACCTTCATTCTTGCTGGATGGGTTCAGCTCTGACTCTGCCACTTTCTATAGCCCGAGAGCTCTTTACTGGCTCGAGGCTACCCCTAATCCCAGAATGCCCAGCGTCAGCTACCCAGATCTCATTTGAGATAGCTCACACTAGACATAATCATAGAAGATAATCCATTATTATTAAACCTGGATATACAGTAAATTGTCATGGTTTGCTTGGGAAGCAACCAAGAACAAAACAAGTTAGGCAGTGAAACCATTAAAAAACTCCTCTCAATCCTCGAGGAAGGGGGAAGGAGGGAGGGACTACAAATGCATACATACATGTATAAGCAAATAGTCAGCTAAATCCATCCCATCATGAAACAAATGGACCAACCATGATGTATTCCGTTAAAACAAACAGAAATGAAATACACATACATCAAAAATGGTGGATGATCCCATCCAAGAGTAAGCAACCACCCACACACCCACATCAAAGTTAAAATGGGAAACTTTTTAAATAAACAATTTATGGTTCACACAGTCTTCTGGTAGTAGTCTTTCTCTACAAAGATGACAATTTCAGAGTAACTCCATCAAAAAAATTAGCAATCTAGCCAATATCCATTTAACAAGGTTTGGGTCAACAGGTCTTTCTCTCCTTTTACAAGAGAAAAGATTGTAAGAAACTCTCCTCCAGCTTTTCACTCTGACTGTGTGTTCTGAGCTGAGCCAAAGCTCCTGCAGGAAGTGCAAAGCATGTTATACCTCCTACAGAGCCGTATCCCACCAATAATGGCTTCTGTGCCACTGTTTGTAAATTGAAATTACAATCCCTTAATTGTGAAGTATTGATAGAATGGGAATCTGTCAGACCTGAGGAATGAATATCTGTCTTCACCACCTTGTTAATGTGGATGGGGACATTTTCAGCTCTTCTGTCTCTCACTGAGATGAATGGAGACATTTTTACCTGCCTTCACACCTACTGTGGTATTGTCTTTGCCACAGAAGTTTTGTTTCACGTGAAGATTCAAGTGATTAATGAACTTCAACACTTAGCTAAGAATAACGAGACCACGTTTATAGTAAATCTCCTAAAAACTCAAATACTATGACTTTCCTTACTGTGTAGGGTAAAATTTCATGAGAATTGTAATAGTCATTATACAGTATTAGTCACAATGTAGGAAATTATATAATTCATAAAAATTGTGAACTGTGTGTGAAGACTGACATGACAGCTGACAACAAAAGTGTAAAACCCTGTACATGGGCAGTGGTGACACAGACTGAGTGACTACTTCAGAATACTTTGCAAATGATCATATTTTACTAGGATCCATGTGGATGACTGTATGGCCACTGTCCCTCACTAGCACATGAGAGGTAATGCAAAAATCATTCCTCTATAGTAACTGAGGCATTCTGAGCTAGATTGTGTGACTACTGTACCTGTGACCTAGTAGTTGAGTAAAATCATGCTTGCAAAATAATTGGTCACTACTACTCTGCATTCCAGTGTCACCTAAATTTGGAAGGTTTGTACCATGAAATAATTAGTCTGTCAGCAGCAATTAAGGTTTGGGAGGAATACAGACAAGGTCGTGATGATCAGCTGCGGTTTTCATTTTGCATTTAAGTTGTGCCAGCATCCATCATGTGGCATTCATTAGTTACAGTTTGTCTCCTCCTGGGTTTTGCCAACTTTCGAAGCTTGTCATCTTCCTCCACCTGGTCACAGGATATAATGAACCACATTAACAAATTAAATACTACATGGAAGGCTGGACAAAACTTTTACAATGTGGATCAGAGTTATTTGAAGTGTCTGTGTGGTACAATTCTGCATGGTCCAAAATTGCCTTTAAAGACTTCCTATTCTGGAAAAGTGAAGCTTCCTGATAACTTTGATTCATGAACTCAGTGGCCCAATTTTCCAACAGTCCGAGAGATCCGTGATCAAGGATCTTGTGGCTCATGTTGGGCATTTGGTGCTGTAGAGTCCTTGTCTGACCGTGTCTGCATCCACTCTGGGGGAAAGCAAAATGTGGAGGTATCTGCTGAAGACCTGCTTTCATGCTGCAGCTTTGAGTGTGGAATGGGATGCAATGGTGGCTATCCATCGGGAGCGTGGCAGTACTGGACTGAAAGTGGCTTGGTGTCTGGGGGCTGTATGGTTCTGGCATAGGTTGCAGGCCATATACTATTCCTCCCTGTGAACATCACAAGAATGGCTCCCGGCTACCATGTTCTGGAGAAGGAGGTGTCACACCACCCTGTGTGAAAAAGTGTGATGCTGGTTATACTCCTTCATATGAAAAGGATAAGATTTACGTGAATCTGCCTATAGTGTCCCTTCCTCTCCTGAAAGCATAATGGAAGAAATTTATAAGAATGGACCCATGGAGGGGGCCTTCACTGTGTATGAGGACTTCCTGCTGTATAAATCAGGTGTGTACCAGCATCACACTGGAGAAGCAGTCGGGGGTCATGCTATTAAGATCTTGGGCTGGGGCATAGAAAACAACACTTCTTACTGGCTGGCTGCTAACTCATGGAATACAAACTGGGGTGATAATGACTACTTCAAAATCCTCTGTGGGAAGGATCATTGTGGTATTGAGTCTGAGATTCAGGCTGGAATTCCAAAAAATGCAGCAGAGCTTGCTAACAGCATCCTCTTTTGAAAAGTACAAGAAGTGTTTTGCAGCAAGTCAGAGAGAAAATATTACTGAAAATCACTGCTTTTATTTTAAATTTAAGGACATACTTTTTAACTGTTATAATGAAAGCCATTTCCAAATCATGCTTGCCTAAGTGCAATTAGGTTTTACATTTTTAATTGTATTAGTTTTAACCTTGTGTTTACATGAGACTGCTTATAAGAATGATACCTTTTATAGCTGACCATAAATTGAGAACCATGTTTTTTTAATCAGTACATTGTAATTGGGAGACTTTTTTTGCTCTAATTTGCATGTAAACTGTATTGTAGTCCCAAAGGTGGGGGGGGGTCTGCAGTAACTGACTTTAATCCTGCTTATGAAAAGTGCCCATTGTCCTACTAGCAGTCTTGCCGATGTCAGAACTCTACAGATTCAGACATTCATAGGACATGGCATCATTTAGTTCAGGAAATGTTTAACGGGTGGCATGATGCCAGGGTAATCCTATGGGCTAGGCTTGTAAAGGCTGCAGGGCCATTAGCCTAGTACACACTTATGAACCTATGAACCTAAGCAGTGTCATCAAACTACTGCATAACATATTAACACCTAAAAAGTGGAAATTTTAAATGTCCGCAGTGTAGCTATTACAAAATGGTATGCAACTGAACGGGAAGATGCAGGTTCTGTATCCTGCCAGAGGACAGAGTGTCTGCTGGGATAACATCAGTCTCCACAACTCAGAAGCTGATGATAAATGGAAATGGTGAAGAAAATGGTTTAGTAGGACAATGTCTGGCTACGTGGTAGAATGACACTCATAGTTGGGTCACATATCCAAGTATGGCTTGTCTGCTTACAGGTATGATTCTCAGTCTGGGTGTGAGCGGTATCAAGTTCATATCCCAGACAAGCCCAGCATTTTACCCAGTCTTGATGGATCTGTTGCACGAGCAAAACAAACAGTACCAGAGACACTAGATCCAGGGATCTGAACTTCTCTTGTGAAATAAGTACTTTCTTCTTGTATTTGGCTACATTTATGCAATATTTATCTAGCATTTTTGTAAACTATTTGAGGTAAGATCTAAAAATAAAATTAACAATAAAATGTTAAAATACTTCTTGTAGAATTCTGGCCTTCTCACCTCACTTGATCTACCCACTCAGCCAGCTAGTCAGGCATGTGCTCTGAGGTAATTTTACCTGAGCCAACATTGCTGCCCAGAGTAGGTGATCACTGTCAGGGATTACAAGCACTCACACATCTCTTGTCAGATGTCAACCTTTTTCCATTCAGAGTCAGGTACCATTCTCTCTATTTTGCAAGGCAGAATTCAATTATCCATAATGGTACTGGGGGCAGGGGCATCAAACACTTCTTTGTTTAACCCTGATGAGAAGTACCTCATCTCCATTAGGAGGATGACTACAAAACATTTGAGGATGGCATGGATGGGCATAATCTGAGGTGGTGTGGACACTATTACCCACATCTGTAGCATCGACAGACATCTGTTTAGGAAGGTTAGTTTAACCTCTGTAACATATTTGCAAAAATAAATAACTAATTACATGAAATGATTACATGTAGCCCATAACATTTACTATTAGCAGGTGAACCCTTCATTTTTGCACATAATGGCATTAAATAGTGCATTGTAAGTGCTCTCCACACCTTATTACTCAACATAGAGTAGCGCACTCCAGTATCTGAGTTGTAATGTAATCAATTAATTCTTCACAGGAACAGAAATGAGCAGTTCCACTATACCAGTAATGTACAAAAAAGATATGTAAATATAAGAGGGAATGTATGATGAACAGTGACAGTCAGCCATGCACCACATAGCTTAGTCCACATATATCACTGCATCCATCCTTTATACTGTATTTTATAAGAAAGGAAACACTAACCTGAATATCAGGATCCATAGTTCTGGACTAGACATCACCTTTTAACATGTGCAGCCCTATAAATTGCACAAGCCAGCCTCATGAAGTCCCTTACTACTGCTTCTATCTGGCCATCATCAATCATAATTTGACCTACACTGGCAGCTGCAGTGACATTTTGATCACTTCACTACCATTTTGGTGCATGATCATGTTGTGCAGAAAGTAACATGTAGTAAACATCCTGTGTGCAATAGCTGGGTCATACTGAAGGTGACCTTCAGACTCATCCAGGCATCTGAAATAAGATTTTAACATCCCAAAAAGTCTTTTGAGACAATATCAGTGTGTGACAGTGCTGTATTAAAATTATTGTCCATAGCACCAATTGGATTTATCACACGAGTCATAAGCCATGGTTCCAGTGGATATCCTGCAGGGTCTATATTGAATAACTGAAAAGTGAATTCACTGAACGGTATTTACATAGAAAAATACCGTTCAACTAATTTGTTCTTTTGGGGGGACTGCACCCCTCACACCCCCCGTGTTAATTATATATACCAGTTCCAAGATCGCACAACAGTGAGGAAAGGGCAAATTTTCCAATCTTCACTGTACTGCAGTCTCACTATTAACACTTCGCTGAACGGTAATTTCGATGTAAATAACGTGTGAATTCACTTTTCTATTATTCAATATAGACCCATCTTGCATCACCTGAAAAACAGAAGGAAAAAAAAAGGGTGGGTGGACACAAAACAAAGGAAATGTTTAGTATTACACAATATATTTTACTAATAATAATTAACTGTGATAAAATGTACAATTTCAATTTACAATTTCAGCTTACCAACAAGATGGCTACCTACCATACAGGTAGAAGTAGGAGAGTGATGTTGCATATGAGAATCGTAGGCACTGTCATCATGTTAGGCTGACACAGTGGCGATAAACCCTCATGCGTCACACACTACTTTGCAGTTGATGGAATGGTAGCCCTTACTGTTCTGGTACTTGTCCCCCTCATGAAACTGATGGGGCCCTAATGGAAGTATGGCTTCAATCTATAATGCAAATCCCCCTCAGAGAAATGTATCCCCCATAAAAGACTCACATAGTTCAGTCTCAGCCTTGAGGTGAAGTTTATTTTATTTATTTATTTTATTTTAAATTTGTTAAGCAGGTTAGTCCAACGGGACACAAGGTGACTGTTTTCAGTGGAAGCCAAGGTCAAAAAGCTCCAAATACATAGTAAAAAAATGATTAAAAAAGTTATATAAACATAGCTATTTTGTACAAGGAGCATAGAACATATAAAAGGAGTAAAAATCAGAGTTTTACAATTGATGCAGCATACAGTGATTAGAATATTGAGAAACAATTAAACAAGATATTATACAACAAATATATAATTGCTTGAACATAAATTCCAAAAGAAGTTTCCATAGACAAACAGAGTAATAAACTAGAAATCATAACTATAAAGATAGCCTAAACTACTATAAAGTTCAGACTCAGCCTTGAGGTGACAACAGGAAATACATCTAGATCCTCGTGTGACAAGAGTATATTGAGCACCTGGTGAAGTATACATGCAGAAAAAGCCTAAGAAATACCCAGCATTTCTCCAGTCTGTCTGTGGAAGATCCCTGTGCAAGTACAATGAGGGCTATACATACTTTAGCATCCACGTGTATAAGGGCCATGCATCCCCTCAGTTCCCATCTGTGGGCCATAAGTGCTCACTAAGACCCTTGTAATATCCCTGCCTACTCTAAACCCAGTGGCGGCTGGTGACTTCAAATCAAAGGGGGGCTGCAGGAGACAGCTGAAAGGGTGGGGTCAACTAGAAAGGGGTGGAGTTATGCTCAAAACCACAAAAACTGTAACTTTAATTAAATACGCTGCCCTGGGTGTCAAACCATCATTATGAAAGTCCAATCAAGACAAAATGAAGTGTAGAAGAAAAAAAATATTTCAATGCATTGGCTGCATGATAGCTTACATAATATCTAGATGGAAACAAAAAGGGTGTGAGGCATGAAAAAATAAATTACTTTTTAAATACATTACTGGAATGGCAGTCAAAATCAAGTATAAGAAAAACAAGCAGCACTCAACTCAAACCACTTCTCCTTGCACTGCAGTTCTACTTATAATTTATATTCAGCTTTATTAAAGTACCAAGTAACATGCTGAAAGTAGCAATCTCTGTGATACCCCCACTTGTAAAAATGTTTCTTATCTAAAGAAGACCTGCTGCCTGACAACAACTGTCTTCTTGTTTCATGGGGAAAACATGATCAAAGTAAAAAATGAAAGGCAAACAAGAAACAAGCTCAAGATACATAAGATAGATACACATAAGATAGATTGGCATTCTGTTTAGTTTACAGCTAAAGCCTGCAAAGATGACTGCAAGTCTCCAACAAATGTAATGAGCTTTTTAAAATACTGTAATCATGTCCTTTATTACAAATACTGTCATATGTATTTCAATACCCAAGGCTTATACGTTATCTAGTTATGTAAGTATTTTCTGCATGGCAACAACAGAAAGGCTTTCAATGTTGGCAGTTCTTTAACAGTATGCTTATTAAAGCTTACTTGCATCTTACAATCTCAGACAAGCTTACCTGATGGTCATTAAAGCATTGCTACTTAAACACAGAGCAACAGGCACTTTCTGAATAATAAGCATAACTCAACAGTATAAAAATATGACAGAAACCAGAACATTCTGCAAAATCAAGGACAGATGGAAAGCCACTGTAGTACTTGTGTCTACCTTGGATAGGGGGATACTCTGCACATTTACACTGTATAACTGCTCCTTGCCTTGCTTGAACACATCCAGAGTCACTACATGGAGGAGTGGGTTGCAATAAGTATGTCACAATTTGAAATATCTCTGTCTGACTGTGATGGCCCTGACACATTTGTCATACCTCTCAACCTCAGAGCAAGACATCTGGACAAAGCCATACACAGAAGTGGGACAAAGGCCCAAAAATAGGGACAATTTTTAGATATTGCTCTTATAAACTTAGAAAGATAATAGAATAGTAGGTCTTGCATTAGTATGAATTTTCTGAAGGGTATAAAATCTGAAACTGAAATGTCTGTCATTATTTTCAGACTTCAGTCTTTAATGATTTGCCACTAATTTGCCAAAAAACACAATTTTATGAAAAATGGACCAAAAATGTGATGCAAAAATATAAAATTGCCACACAATACAGCTGGGAGCCTGTCAAAGAAGGGACACTTTTTAATATTAGTACTGCTAACTTAAGCAGCTGACAAAATAATCTGCATGCATTTCTGAAATAAAGATGCAGCACAAGAAATCTGGAAAAAGCCAAAATTTATTGGGGGGGGGGGAAAAGCCAAAAAAAAACGGCACACATTTTAAACATTGCTTGTATAATGTTGGAAAATTGCTAGAATAAAATGCTGTGTTACCACCATACATTTTATTGCCAAGTATTGAACCCAGGACCCTGTGCAAAACAGTCAGTACAATATACCACTATGTCAAATCATCTGCTTTGTGAAAGTGAGGAAGACTTAAACTTAAATGGCTACCATTTAGTGAATTTGGTTCTCACCATAGCTATCAACCTCTTAGCACAAACACCTAAACAAAGCCAATAATGGGGGAAAACAGCCCCCAAACATATTTAGCAAATTCAGTTCCATAGTTCTCAACCTCTAAGCAAAAATCACATAGACGAAGTATTGAACCCAAGACCCTGTGCAAAACAGTCAGTACAATATACCACTATGTCAAATCATCTGCTTTGTGAAAGTGAGGAAGACTTAAACTTAAATGGCTACCATTTAGTGAATTTGGTTCTCACCATAGCTGTCAACCTCTTAGCACAAACACCTAAACAAAGCCAACAATGCGGGAAAACAGCCCCCAAACATATTTAGCGAATTCAGTTCCATAGTTCTCAACCTCTAAGCAAAAATCACATAGATGAAGTATTGAACCCAGGACCCTGTGCAAAACAGTCAGTACAATATACCACTATGTCAAATCATCTGCTTTGTGAAAGTGAGGAAGACTTAAACTTAAATGGCTACCATTTAGTGAATTTGGTTCTCACCACAGCTGTCAACCTCTTAGCACAAACACCTAAACAAAGCCAATAATGGCGGAAAACAGCCCCCAAACATATTTAGCGAATTCAGTTCCATAGTTCTCAACCTCTAAGCAAAAATCACATAGACAAAGCCAGTAATGGGGAATACAGCCCCCAAACATATTCAGTGAATTCAGTTCTCACCATAGCTGTCAATCTGTGTATAAATAATAAATAAAATCATAACATAGCTTTTATACATTTATCTAAAACAGTCTGACATAGCAATGAGGTGATACAATAATAATTATAATAATACTAAAATATCTAATATATATTTTACAATGCATTGGATTAATAAGTAATGAAATAAATAGTAAATAACTCACCTGTTGATTCCAGAACAGCCTGATGAAAAAAGCAGCAGGGAAGCACTGAAGCAGCAATAATAAATCCACCAGGTCCACCACAGTTGTTGTTGCCTCGCGCTCTTCTTCTCTCTTCTTGTTGTGCCAAAAAATTTTAAAAAATGTTTTTTTTGTACTGTTTAAGCAGCAGGGAAAAAAAAGGTCACTACTAGATCCAACGCCGAAAACCAACTGACTGATTCTCGCTCTTTTCCCAGGACATAAAGCCCGGGAAGAGAGCGACAACCAATCAGCAGCATTTGCCCAGCAAGCATGTCATGACGTGCCTGCGGACGTCGCAGTCCGAGCCCCTTCCATGTCTATGCGGTTTGTGTCTCAACCGCATAGACTTCTGGGGGGTTCTGGGCATCACAATGATGCCTTAGAAGCTCCTCCGGGCTGCAATGTAAACATTGCAGCAAGACTTAAAAAAAAAAAAAAAAACGCTGTTGCGGAGTTGCGATAGAAGCGCGCAATGCGCATGCGCGTAATTTCGAGTCACGGACTCGAAATTTAAAGTTAAAGAACAGATTTAATTTTTTTTTTTTTTACATAAAAAAAAAAATAAACTAAGTACTCAGCTGTCTAGCTGAGGGGGCTGCAGTCCGGCAGCCCGATGCCACGAGCCGCCCCTGTCTAAACCTATCAAGGATTTCCTAGTTACTAAAATTATGGTGAAAAAGTCTCTACTCATATCTGTCTCCTTCTTGGCTGGTGAGCACTACTGCTAGCAGTAAGAAACAGCATCCTTGCCAATTGCAAAGTAAACAGAAAAGTTGAAATTCCGATTTTAATGACCTATTTGCAAAAGGTGTGGAAACGTGTCAAAATAGGACTATGAATCACAAACAGGCAGGAAGAGGGCTTATTAGCATAAGAAGTTTTGCATGATTTCTCATTGCCATCTCATTATTCCTTCATTTGAAAAAGTTTATTTGAGGCCATCAAGCATAAGCGTAAATGGCCTCTGTAATCACAAGAGAGCTGCACTTATTTGAGAATAATGCCAATTGCCTTAACATGTTTGCATAATGACTAGGAATACCACCCAAAGATTCAGTATGAGTATGACTTTGCCAGCTACCAAGCATTTTAAACTTGCATTCATTTAGACTGGGGACCGATGCTCTTTTATTCATGCTGGAGCAGTGATTGTATAATAGTCATACAACTGTAAGTATTACACTATTTCTTTGTATATACTGATGTTCATTTATTTGCATAGCAGATCACATTCATTATCTGTTTATTTATATACTAAATCAATTTAATCATTCATCAACTACTTTATGTTTAGTTTGAGTGTGAAACTTTTCTCATACAAGACTAGGGGTAATTTGAATAGACTCTTAATTAACTTTTTTTTTCTTCTGTATGCGTACTGCTGTTATTTATTTGTTTGTTTGCTGGAATGTTTGCTTGCTTTCTTGTTTATTTTATTTAGCATTTGTTCATTGGGTTAGTCCCACAAGGCCTACACCATACTTTCAGTAGATACTTTAGGTGGTGTTTATACTGTCTGTGGTAAATTTCTCCAGAGAACCAGGAAAATTCCCTTAATCTTTTCCATAGATTGTGCCAAAGAGTTGAAATTAAAGGGAAGAGAGTAAAGTACAAGGAGGGAGACTCCAGCAATGTTTATAGTATGGAAAGTCACACTCCTGAAGAGAATGAAATTGCAGGCAAAACTATGGTAATTATGCTAATAACAGATGGTGGATTGGAGGAGTTCATCATAATGAGGCTTACAGGAGAAAGACAACTAAATGATAATTCAGTCATTTCATGGATTGATATGACAGAATGTTGTGTTGTCCAGTCACAAGATGAAGAGGGTTTGAGTGCATAACTAAGTAAATCTTACCTACTCTTCCAGATAACTGCATTTTTATTTCCTTTTATACATTCTGGGAGTAATAATTTTCAATCTAGTAAAGCATTTTGGCTTTCTGTGTAAAATTACTGAGGTCAGGCACAGGCTTTTCATGTCCACATTTGTAATATTCATTTATAGTGGTTCTGTGATATCACAGCTTATGCTATAGAAGCAGAACTGATACATAAGTCAGTCCTGTTTCACACATTATTGTGAAGGATATCAGGATTTTATTTAATCATTGAAGCTCTAAAAGATGCCTGGGGGATAGGCTATCCACCTCAAAGAATTAAGACTACAGTAAACTCTCAGTTAACCGGCACTCAAGCAACCAGAAAAAAAAAATTGAAGAAATACAGTACAATTTTCATGTGTTGCACTTTGTTTCCCTCTGCAGAAACATACCTTACGTTTTTAGAGTTTTAAAAAAGAAGATAGGAGTAAATTCCCTCTCTCCCCAACCTAAGAACATGTCAGACCAAACAAATTGTATCGGGTACAGTATTAGTCAGGTCTATTTTTAATAGTAAGTCTCAAACAACCAGAAACTACAGTGTCCGGCATCTACCAATCCCTATGGATGCCGGTTAACTGAGAGTTTACTGTATCAGTAAAATTTACTGGCAACAAGGAGTGAGGAAAAGACTGAAAGGATTTTTTTTCCTAGCACTGACTAGCATCATTCAAGTGATTCAGAGATGGCCAACCGCATCCCAAAGACCCATAGGGACCACCACAAGCCATTCATGTAGATACCCATAGTTTTGACTTTAATTATTAATAGTAAAACGGGAGAATAAGATGTGGAGGGAAGGGATTATACATGTGTGTTTCCTGCTTCTAGTAGTAGTAGTTTGGGGTCGATCTATGATTGATCCTTATTCTAGCCCAGTTTTCTCAGAGAGTTCCTGACAAATAACCTTTTTCTTTCTTTCTTTCTTCCATAGTTAACTTTGGACATTATGTTTGCTAAATTTGTAGCAAATGCTAAACTGTCATCCCATCACTGCTCATAGGTTCATAGGTAAGTACTAGGCTATCTGCCCGAGGGCATCTGTAAGCCTAGCCAGAATGTGTTGGCTTTTGCCGCCCCCTTAGATTGGTTCTCTGTGCCTCTGTGCAGCAGAGCCATTAGTTCCCTGTGCCTCTGTCCAGCAGAGCCACTGCAGTGATCTCAGGGGTAAATTTTCTGTTTCCCATCCACTCATCAAGGTTTCTCTTGAAGACTGTTAGTAAGGGGCTCTGCCTAATGTAGATTGGAATCCTGTTCCAAAGCATGGGGAGTCTCTGGGACAGGAATCTATCCCTCCAGCAAGTCCTATTTATCGTTGTGGTAAGGTTTAGATCCCTAGAGCATGTGGCTCTCAGGGATTTGTTTTTTTTTTTTTTTTTTTTTTAGGTGGAGCATGTCCATCAATTCTGGTTTGGACATGGCCTTGTATGTCAGGCAGAGATCACCTCTGAGTAAGCGGTATGTAACTGAGTACAACTGGAGTTTCTTCAGTCGGGCTGCATAGGGCATCTGTTTGAGGCCAGTAATCCTCTTGGTGAGGTACTTCTGTGGTCTTTCAGCTGTTACAAGTGTCTTGTAAGGTACATCCCAAATGGGGCATTGTACTTTATGATGGGTCTGATGAGTGATGAGTAGATGGGCACAATAACCTCTTTTGTTCTAGATGTGAACCCTTTTGTGATTAGATGGGCCACATAGAAGGATTTTCTAACCACCTTGGCAATATGATTATCAAAGGAGAGATTACTATCTACTTGGGTCCCCAGATCCCTTATTACATTTTCTGTATTTAGGGCACTACCGTGTATGTGGTAGTTTGCGAGTACTTTGTTTTTTCCAAAGGGGATGACTATGCACTTTTTGGCATTTAGCTTGAGGCCATGATTTTGACACCAGGTATCCATCTTAGTGAGACCCTTCTGGAGGATGTCTGTATCAGCTGGAGTGTCAATTATGGCTCCCAGTTTGCAGCCATCTGTGAACTTGGTCAGCCATAGTCCTCCTGTGCTTGCCTGTACCTCTGAGAAGTATATACTGAACAGGAGGGGTCCCAGGATTGAGCCCTGGGGGACACCACTTGAAACCATGTGGGTTCTATCAGTGAGCTAATTGGCAACCCATCTCGTGACGTAGGGGTTTATGTTCAGGCTGGTGAGCTTGTCTATAATACCAGAATGGGGAATGGTGTTGAAAGCCTTTGCGAGGTCTAGGTAGGCTGTGTGGACCTCCTTTCCCTCATCTAAAACCTTGGTAACTGCCTCAAAGAAGTCCACCAGGTTTAGGAGGCATGATCTGCCCTTAACAAAACCAAACTGGGTAGGGTCCAATGTTTGGAGGTTCCCAATGTCTCTTTTAATGAGTTCCATGATGATGCGCTCCATAGCCTTGCAGACCAGGCTAGTCAGGCTTATAGTGTGATAGTTCCCGGGGTCTGTTGTGGCTCCACCTTTGTGAAGCGGGATAACTGTTGCTGTGTGCCACTCTATGGGTATGTAGCCTGTAGAGAGGCTGTGTTTGAGCAGTGTGTTTAGGTGAGGGGTTAGTTCATTTTGAAGTTCGTGTAAGACACAGCCTGGGACACCATCCGGTCCCATTGAAGCTGTGTTTTTGGCTTTGGATAGGGCTGTTTTAACCTGTGTGTCAGTGATTGCTGGGGCTCTACATTCTTCTGGTATGGTTATGGGCCCTTTAGGGGATGAGAGGGGGTGAAGTTTACACTAAACCTGTCTGCCAGAATGTTGGCAATATCAGTCATTTCAGTGTATTTTGTGCCATTCTGCACTAACTCAGAGTAGATGTGAGAGTTTCCACTTAGGTCATGACATAGCTAAAGAACGCTTTGTGGTTATCTTTGGAGTCCTTGGTAATTTTTCTTTCGAAGCTAGCCTTGGATGATTTTATGAGGGATTGTAGTTTCTTGCTGATACTGATCAGGGATGTCTTTCCTTCTTGGGATTTTACTCTTTTCTGTACTAGTTTCCTCCTTCTATTGTATAGTTTGTTTATGGCAGGGGTCCACCAGACTGGTTTCCTTTTCTTGGAGGAGTGAGTCTTGGTTTTGCTTGAGACAGCACAATCCATGCAGTCTTGCAGGTGCTCATAGAGTGCCTTTGTAAAGGATTCAGCAGCTTGGACAGCATTGTCCTTTAGCATGGGGGCTGTGAACATTTCCACCTCAGTCTTAAGTAAAGTTTGCTTTTGAAATGTTTTTCACGGTGGTTTCCTTGATTTGGGGTGGGGGCGGAATGTGGATATCCAGAGTGATTAGTCTATGGTCTGATCTAACCAGCGAGGGGTTACCAATCCCTCTGAGCAAATGTTTTCCTCACTGCAAAGAGGGAGTCATTGATTTTATCTGGTCAGGTAGACCAGATCATTATGTGCCTATCTTGATAAAACCTTTATCCAACACCCCCAAGACAAGAATTCTATTTGACCATACATTCTCTACTGTCTTACTTTATCCCTTGGATTCTGGTGATACAAGCTCCATCATTAAGAACAATTGGTCCAAGGTTTCTGGTATTTTTCTTGGTCTTAAGTAATTTGGCACCACACTATCTTTCATATACAAGGCATTAAACAATATTAGTATCTCCTTTAAGCACAGGATGATCACTCCATCTACTTGTGACCATATGAGCAAGTGTAGTACATGCAGACTGGCCATGTGTGGTTATTTTAAACCATCACAGGGTTGTTCCTTGCAAAGCAAATGTTTTCCTCACTGCAAAGAGGGAGTAATATACCTGCAAAACCATTGCAGTGGTCTATGTATCCATTTGTTCTACATGCCCTGGTTTTTATATTGAAAAAATGAGAGAACATTAAATAAAAGAATCTACAAAAATGTACATTTCATTAAAAATGGTGATAAAAATCATGCTTTATTTAAACATTCTCCATCTTGTAAATATTTTTAAAAAGTTTATTTTTGTATTGGAAAGGTCTTCCAAGATGGGAGGATTGGCAAACTACCTTACCTTGTAGAGAATTGTAATGTCAAATTCTTTTAAACTGCTTTACCTGGCTTGAATGAATATGCTCATCCCTACATCAATTAAACTGGCTTGAACTTCCACACCATCTCAGTTATCTACAACTAATTACTGCACATAAACTCATGTATAATCCTTCAGCCTGCCCTTCCCTTTCTTCCCTGTTGACCCTGTATCACCCGAACAGATCTCTTAGATCTGAAAGCAAAATGCTGCTGAAAGTAGATAAGCCAAATCACTCAGCTGGTCAGATGCTGTACTCTTTCACTGTCTCAAAATTATGGAACTCTCTCCCACCTTCTATCAGAACCAACAGCAATCCCGCTGTCTTTAAGATTTCCCTCAGGCAACACCTCTCATCTCCTCTCCTCTCTCTGGCATTGCACCTGTGTTGCTACAACACTCTCTAAAATGTGACTCCTTTCACTATCAAACCTACTTTATTCCATTTTATACCTGTTCTCTCTTCCATCTCTCACTTACCATAGCTGACTTCATATACCATCTCTGTCTTCATAAAATTCACTGTTCATGCCTACAAACCCCATTATTCAGAATCACACATTGACACTCTATTAGTACACTCTTATTTTATGTATTGCTGAATAGTCCTGTGCAAATATGTTTTATGTATAAAAATATCTGGGCATGGTACTTATACTACTCCTAGCATTATGATTGAATACACTCTGTGCTGTGTGTTACTCATGTACATAATGTTAGTTCATGTAACCTAATTCATGATGTAATATGCCTTGTAGAACTGCACGTCATGCATTGTGATTGTAATATATATATATATATATATATATATATATATATATATATATATCCCACTACACAAAGGGGGTAAATCTAATGACTATTCTAACTTTCGCCCCATAGCATTTCTATCACCTATAGCTAAAATCATGGAAAAATGTATCCATAAGCAACTCCTTAACTACCTTCTGCAAAACAACCTACTTGCTAACTGCTAACACGGATTCAGACCCTCCCACAGTACTACCACAGCACTTCTCTCCTTTACCAACTCCATTAACTATAACCGCAACAATAATAACCTTTCATCTTCAGTCTTTATTGACTTATCTAAAGCCTTCGACATGGTTAACCACAAACGTCTGCTACATATACTTAAATCTCTCTCACTTGATCCTCTTTCACTAACCTGGTTCACATCTTACCTTGAAAATCATCAGCAAGCAGTTCTTTGGAAAAATTCATTATCTAATCTCCTTCCTATCTCTTTAGGTGTACCTCATGGTTCTATCCTAGGCCGCCTTTTATTTTCTATCTTTATTTTCGACCTCCAATTAGCTATCCCAAATACTACCTGCATACAAAACGCAGACGATTCTACTATAATCTGCTCTGCTAAATCTCAAACTGAACTCCAAGTACTCACACAACAAGCCTTTGCCACTGTCGAGCAATGGTTCTCTGACCGCTGCCTACTCCTTAACCCCAAGAAAACCAAATTGCTCTTGTTCTCACCTTCCCGTAAATCAACCCCACTAGACTTCACTCTTACTTCCAGTGATAATACTCTTATTTCTCCAGATTCCACTACAAAACTTCTAGGAATTACTATTGACAACAATCTTAGCTTTGACTCTCACATCAATGCGGCAATAAAACTAGTGAATAAAAAAATTGGATCTCTTTATAGAATCAAACCCTTCCTTACACCTGAAACAAGAACTACACTAGCCAGATCTCACCTTATCTCTAATCTTTTATATATTTGCCCCATATACACAAATCTTTCAAGAAACAACCTTAAGAAACTCTCAACATCCTACCACAACATTGCTAGATTTGCTACAGGTTCCCCATTTAGAACTCACCACTGCCTTGAACCTAAAACAACTAGGCTGGCTAGAACTTCCTAACCAACTTCTACTTCAACAATTCTTAATAACTCATAAGATCCTACATCATCCAACTAAAACACCTATACTCTCCAACCTCATCTCACCATATAATAATTTGAAACAACTATGTTCTTCCAATAAATTACTTATAAAAATTACCAAACTCTATAACTCTTCAGGTGACTCTCTCTTTTCCAACTCTGTTGGAAAGAAGTGGAACAAACTTCCCTCTGATATCCTAGCACTGTCTTCTCTCCCACTTTTTAAAAGGCAACTGAAACTTCACCTAAAGAAATACTGTCTTTGCTCCTGCAATAAACTTGACTAACTCTGTGTCCTCCTCTCTATCTGCTTATGTTTCTTATAACTATGATATGATTGCCCTATTGTAGGATCCACTGAGAAATAGCTTATCTGTTACATACTAAAAAAAAAATATATATATATATATATATATTATGTTATTCTGCACATCTCTCTACGCTTACTTTTAGTTAATGCTCTGATTATACTGTTCTCCTTTTGCTCTGTTTTATAATGTTTTATTTCCTATACTAACTACCTCTCCACTTAATATTGTATTTTATACCTCTGTTTACTGGAGCTTTTCTCCCCGGGCCTCTACTGAAAATGGACATATATCCAGCTAGACTAGCCCGGTCAACAAATGTAAATTAAATAAATTTAAAAAAAAATATATATATATATATATATATATATATATATATATATATATATATATATATATATATATACTGTCCATTGTCCCAAGCTTTGTGACTGTATGAACTCTTCTGTTTATTTCTTGTAAATGCTGTTAAATCTCTGCGAAGCTTTTCTCCCTTGGCCTCCACTGCAAATGGGCTCACCTAGGCCCAATGGACTTTCCCGGTTAACAAATGCAATAAATAAATAATTAAATATAAATAAAATGAATGTTTAAGAATGCTGGGCTGGAATAGGGCCTGATTCTAGATGGACCCATTTTTGCATGCTAAAGTCCTGGTTGTATCTTCATTATGGATGTTAAATTTAATGGATGGGGATCTAAGTTTGCTTTACTGATCAATCAAGACAAGAAGGCTATTTTAAATGTATGGCCTTTGGAACTCAGCTAGGTTAAATCTCTGCTATGGACCTAACCATATTATTTTATTTTTTTATTTTATTATTTGGGGGGATGATTTTTATGTAACATTGTTAGAGTCTGATTAGAGGCAGAGGTCATAGGCAGATGGACCTTATTCTGTTAGTTGGTGGTGCAGTGGTTAACATTGTCGCCTCACAGCAAAAGGTTCTCTAGTTCGATTCTCGGCTGGGGTGCCTTTTGTGTGGAGTCTGCTTGTCCTCTCTGTATTCGCATGGGTTCCCTCTGGATACTCTGGCTTCCTCCCACATTCCAAAAACGTGTTTGGAACATTTCTCCCAGCCCTCTGCTAAAAATAGGCTTTGTCCTATTCAGACTTTCCTGGTCACCAGATGTTAAAGAAATAAATGGGGTTGGGAGGGTGGCCTAATGGTTAAGGTGTTTGCCTTACAAACACAAGGTGCAGGGTTTGAGTCTCACAAGGGATAATTGGCTAAGCTTAAATGGCTTGCAAGGGCAGTTAGCTTAGTACTAATCTATGAACCTATTAACCTAAATTTTAGCGATGTCTGCATGAACAGATTTTCCATGGCTACAAAAGGGGCTACTAATTAATATTTCCAAGTGGAGGAAGAAAATATTACAAGGGAGAGACTGGAGAAGAGGTAGCTTAAGGGACTTTTGAAGGGGGAGAAGTAGTTGCATAAAAACATGATTCACTAGTGGCCCATACTATGTGGCAGAGAATATGTAAAGTGGTCTGTTAAATATTTGTATTCAAATTAGGTTAAGTGAGGTGCTCTTATTTATGGCTAGGTATTGGGATCAGGAAATTATATATTTTTAGGGCAAAAGCTAGTGCTGATGGCTCTGTGAGACTCTGGAAGGTGGAAATTGATACACTTGAATGAGTTGTCTATGATCCCTTAGGGTCTATCGTCACAAGAGAATTCTGACCAAGGATTGAATTGGGACTGTGGCAGGACAGAAGCTTTAACATGTGATACCTATAAGAATGCTAGCTTAAATAACTATATTAAAAGAGCAAAATTCTTAACAGACACAGCAGACTGTACCTAGATGGACATTTCTTTCAAGAAACTACATTTAGTCATACAGACAAAGACAAACTGTGATGATGGGGCTATGATGTCCTTGGGCAAAAGGGGGACAACTATTTTGTGTAAGAAGCAGCTCAATTGGAATGTAGTTGTAACAGCAACAACTGAGATGGGAAGATGGGTACTAGCGAATTGTACATTGGAAGTGAAGTGAATTATGTTTAGTAATTTTAAGGTCTTTGTGAGGATGTCAGTGGTGTGTTAGTTTTTTTTCTTTTTTTTTTTTTTTGCAGCTCTGTAGTTTAGTATATGCAGTGGAAATATGTTGTTGTTAGCGGTGGAAATTGTTATGTCATAATAGAAGGAAATTTAGTTAGACTGCATGGTACAAAGGAGACCTATTCAAGATGTCAGTCACAACTTAAAAAATTGCTAAACCAGTAAGATGGACTACCTTTTGAGATATTAAAATTTCAATTTCAAATTAAAAGTGATAAACCTGTAGCATAGAGTATCATTTTGCAGATGATATGTCAAGTCTTAGCTTAAAAGTGCTAAAAGTATGACAGACTACTTTTGCAGATACTAAAACTATGAAATGATCAGTATTCAGATGGATGGAAAAAGGCAGATTTGGCTTTGTTAATTTTATAAAAGTTAGGGCGAAGCACAGCTCACAGATAATTTGTCCAAAAAGTCCAACGATCATCAAAACTGGAACATGTAAAGCATAATTCAATCACATGAGGCAGTAGACAAATCCATAGAGGGTAAAAACATGGTTTTATTCCAGCAGTAAAACACAGAGTTAGCGCTTTCACCTTTCGGCTTCATCAAACTCAATAAAACACTATAAATTACATCTTAAATATCCCTTAAGGCGGGAAACACTAATAGAATAAAGCTATTAACACATTAAACAAATAATTAGTATCCTGTTAAAATAACATAACAAAAATAGCTGAGAATGACCAACGACATTTAGCAAAATGCAGCTGAACCATAGAATAAATACAATAAATAATATGCAAAGCATATGGTAAACACCAAAGAATACACATTATGATACAACTACTAGGAAAAAACTAGTATGGTGCATATGCTAACAAGATATACACATAAAAACACACAAAATATATAAAAAATATATATGTATAAAAACCAATAAGTAATGCACCAAGACTAGCTATGATATTGAGGCCAGGGGCATATCTACAAAGATACCTGAAAGTGAGCTAAAATATTCAAAGACATGTGTAACCATTACATGATGCCTCAATTATATACTTTTAGTCTCCTCATTCTCAAAAAAGGCTTCAAAGACAATTTAGAGTTCAGACCAGGACAAACATCAGATCTAAACCTCATAATCCACACATTCTCTCTACTCTCAGTTATAGTTCTGATATCCCCTCCTCGACTAGTAACATTAATAATTTCTATAATCCTAAAATTAAAAACGTGGGTGTCATCTGTATCCAACACGTGTTTGGCTAATGCATTGGTCTTATTTTTTACTCTAATATTGTATAGGTGTTCACGCATCCTGTCCCTCAAACACCTGTTCGTCTTGCCTATATAAAAAGACGAGCAGGCATTACAGGAAGCTAGATACACTAAATCCCTAGACATACAATCACCTCTGACCTTAAATTGATAGGAAACTAAAGTAACAGGATGTATATTATTTATTGTATTTATTCTATGGTTCAGCTGCATTTTGCTAAATGTCGTTGGTCATTCTCAGCTATTTTTGTTATGTTATTTTAACAGGATACTAATTATTTGTTTAATGTGTTAATAGCTTTATTCTATTAGTGTTTCCCGCCTTAAGGGATATATAAGATGTTGTAATTTATGGTGTTTTACTGAGTCTGACGAAGCCGAAAGGTGAAAGCGCTAACTCTGTGTTTTACTGCTGGAATAAAACCATGTTTTTACCCTCTATGGATTTGTCTACTGCCTCATGTGATTGAATTATGCTTTACATGTTCCAGTTTTGATGATCGTTGGACTTTTTGGACAAATTATCTGTGAGCTGTGCTTCGCCCTAACTTTTATTATTTTGTGCTACTTATTTGTTGCTGCTTGGATAGGGCGTTTACCCTGCTGCATACTTTTATTTGTTGATTTATTTGGTTGCTGTTCGTATCGAAGCAGGGGCATGGCAGATACAGTATCTGAACAAGTTGAATTACCATATACTTTGAAACGCAATATTACCAACAATCCATTAACTGATAGTCCGGTTAATTCGACCGGCGTTGTGACCTCAGCGACAGATAGATTTTCTGAGTGCTTACGTGAACGTGTTAACCCTTTAGCACTCTATCAAGAACCGAGTGAGTCGCTGGATGATGACATTGGTTCTGTTGATCGAGAAGAATTACGTGTGACTTTGGAATACATGGAACAAGATTTTTTCAAATTGAAAAGGATGCAGATGCAAAGACTACATTTTGATGTATGCCTACAACGGAAGATTATTCCCAGAGGTTTAAGGATACTGAAGATGCCGACGACTGGGACTAGTCATCCAGAGTTATTATTTCGATGGCAACAACTTAATATCGAGCTAAGCCTAAGCTATATGCGACTATTAAATGAGTATTTTGGGCCTATTGAAGATGAGCTCAGATCAAACATTAGTAAGAAACAAGAACGGTTGTCTAAACACTTTCCGAGTAGTCTCATAGACACTCATGTCAATAATTTTCTGGACAATGTTAGCCAATATGAAAGAAGGCTGCTTGATCAGAAAAAACACAAATTACATAGAGACATTTTGGACTTCCGACAGGGCCATATCTTCACTTGGCCGCGAAACGACAGAGAGACTTTTAATAATAATGGCTTTACTAATAACTTTGGTAATACTACGAGGACTTCTAAACGCCATTTCGACACTGAGCGAGTTTTGACTACTGATAGTAGATTAGCTACTCCTGGACTTGTTGGCAGGCAGGATGCCAATGTAAATGCTAATCGGAACATAGATGGTGATGCTAATACTAATACGAATTGTTGTTCTGTTACATCTGTATGTGCATCTACTTGCAATATGAATGGTTGTTCTGTTGCTCCTGTATGTACATCCAATTCTGTTATTGACACCAACTCCACTGTGATGAATGTTGCTCCTATCATTGATACTACTGCTACCAACATTCCTCCTGTGTTGGAACCTGTTATCAGGAGCAAAACGACCAGACCACTTGCTGTTTCTGGTGGTGCCACTTCTAGCTGCAGTGTTTCTTCTCCCAT